>NW_020621936.1:5988191-6081551 GCF_003573695.1 Papaver somniferum | reverse complement strand
TTTTTTTTTAGGATTTAGTTTTATTATTATTATTTTTTAGAATTGTATTAGGAAATATTTTGTAATTTACTTTTTGTTTTTGCACTTTATTTTTGTGGACTGTGGACTTTAAACTTTGGACATTTTTATTTTTATTTTTAAACCCTACGGAAGGGTATTCTTAAATACAAATTGTTTGCAGGGAAGGACGAAGATTACGATATCGTCTCGGCCCCTCGGGTTCGCACATGATATAGGAGTCGTGGCCCGAGTCGACTTCAACGGTTCATACCCCGTCTGGTACGGGAGGTAAGTCCAATCGAAACACTCGTGAATCCCCTGCAAGCGAGTTACTGTACTCCTTAAGGTGTTAATTGTTTGAGGACGAACCAGACTGTCTTTATTTTCCTAGTAAAGGGCAAGGCCTGGCCTAAACAAGATGGTTCGGATTTCATCACCGCTCCATTCTTGCCCGCTTTAGGAGAACAAAACCTAACGCAAACCTAAGCTTTAAAATCTGATTAGAAAGAGACCTATAGGGTATCGAGCTTGTTAGGAAAATTTTTCGAATGATATTGGTTATTCTTTTAGCATACTTCGAAGTTCATGACGGTTTCTGTGAGTTGAATGCGTGACTGCGCCGCCTTGTACTGCGGTGAGGCCTTGGGTATCAAAGCTCCACTAAGCTTCCCTTGCCTCGATTCAACTTACTTTGACTCGGATTGATTCCAGAGGGTTTGATTAAACTGTAACGAATTCCCCTTCGAGAGATAGAAGCTAGTCTAAAAACAATCTAAGTGGAGCCATCATGCTTGTTGTTTGCTAGAAATCTTTAGGTTTGTTGTGGTAGAGTCGAGTCAGCCTGCTGTGTGATTGCTAGAACCTTCCTGTTAGGATTTTTTTTTTCTTTTTGATATTTTTAGTGTATGCCCGATTTTATTAGGGCTTGGAAAAGAGATACTCTAGGTCGATTGATTAGCGAAAAACCTAGTAGTTCTTCTGATATAAGCAGGGAGCTCGAAGACTCTTCTTTGGAGAGCCTTGTTTTTGGAAACTTCAGTTTTGAGAATCTGTCTCTTCGTGAGTAAAGTACCCCTAGTACTCCAGTTGTGCCAACGATGGCAACTTTGAAAGATTACATGTTCCCAACTAGGACCAACCGAGCTTCATGCATTAAATTGCCAGCCACTACGGCTAATTTTGAGATAAAACCTAGTATTCTTCAGATGATCCCTATATTCTTAGGAAAGGATTATGAGAACCCTTATTTTCATATTAGGGACTTTGAGGAAATTTGTGGAACAATTAGGATAAAGGACCTTACCGATGAAGTCTTGAAACTTAAGATGTTTCCCTTTTCTTTGAGAGACAAAGCCAAGACCTGGATGAACAACCTACCGTCTGAATCCATAGAAACGTGGCAGGAACTTATCGCTGCCTTCTATATGAAGTTCTACCCTAAGCATAAAACTGCAGCTGTTAGGCAGAAAATTAGTGCTAGTGTGCAACAAGAGGGAGAGTCTCTTTATAGGTTTTTAGAGCGATTCAATGATCTCCTATCTCAGTGTCCTCACCATGGATTTGATAATATGAAACTCGTACAGATTATTTATGATGGTTTAGACTATTCGACCAAAGCCATGGTTGAGTCTATGTGCGCTGGTGAGTTCACTAGTAAAAATGTTGATGATGCTTTTACCTTCTTAGGAGCTATCGCTGAAAAATCCCAACAGTGGGAATCTTGTGTTGAACCCCCTAAAAGACTCTTGGTCAATAGAAGTAGCACCAATATGGTAGATACGAGTTTTGCGTCAGATGCTAAGTTTGCTGCTTTGTCCAGAAGGTTAGAAGCTTTAGAAATGGGTCAGTCTAAAAATAGGTCCCTTGTTGAACCTAATAGAGCCTCTCAAGTCTCTAGTTGTGGAATAGAGCCCGATAACTCATTCTGGGTAGGTCAGGTTAGTGAAGAGCAAGTTCATGCTGTCTATAACAATGCTAGGTTTGAAAACCGTCAGAAGTTTGACCCCTACTCAGAGACCTACAACCCTGGTTGGAGAAACCATCCTAATTTCTCTTGGTCTAAGGGCCAGAATCAAGGCCAGTCTAGCAATTCTCAGCCTCCCCCAGGTTTTGGTTATACTAAGAAATCTTCAGGTCAAACCCAGAACCCATCTGAGAATATAATAGCTAGCTTAGAGGAAACCCTTAGTATATTAAGGAAGAGCCAGGAGATGCTATCACAAAGCCAGAAAATGTTAGTAAAAAGCCAGGGTAATTTTCAAGAGGAAACCAAACAGAATTTTAAGAATAGTGCCCAGTCTTTTGCTAAATTAGAGCTTCAAGTCGGCCAAATAGCTAAGTTTATCAATGAGAGAGAAGAAGGAAGGTTCCCTAGTCATACTGATCCTAAACCTAGAGGAGAGAAATCGTACAATCATGTGAACTCTGTTACAACCCTTAGGAGTGGAAAGAAAGTTGATAACAAGGTTGCCATGCCTGATAGTGAACATGCTATAGTTCACACATCTGAGCTAGAGAATGAAGAGACTGATAGAGTCTCTAAAGAGACCAATGAGGGTCCTGTTGAGCCCGACTTTGTTCCCAGAGCCCCGTTTCCACAACTGCTAGTTCCGACTAAGAGGGAGTCCAACTTTAATGATATATTGGAGGTTTTTAAGCAGGTTAATATCAACCTTCCATTATTAGATGCAATTAGGCAGATTCCCTCTTATGCCAAGTTCCTTAAGGACTTGTGTACGCGAAAGCGTAAGCTCAGTGTCCAGAGGAAAGCCTTCATAGCTAGTCATGTGAGTTCTATTATTCAGAATACCATTACTCCTAAGTATAAAGACCGAGGGTCCCCGACCATTTCTTGCACAATAGGTAAATACCGTGTTGAGAAAGCGTTGCTTGACTTAGGAGCCAGTGTGAACTTAATGCCATACCATGTGTACCTTAAGCTAGGACTTGGTGAGATGAAACCTACCCAGATAACACTTCAGTTAGCTGATAGGTCCGTTAAAGTTACTCGTGGTGTAATCGAGGATGTTCTCATAGAGGTTGACAAGCTTATTTATCCAGTGGATTCTATTATCCTAGATACCCAACCTGTCCCTGACCCAGAGAACCAAATACCAGTGATTTTAGGTCGCCCGTTTTTAGCCACGTCTAATGCGATCATAAACTGTCGAAATGGTATTATGAATCTATCTTTTGGTAATATGACTATTGAGTTGAATATTTTTAATGTCAATAAGCTACATTCTGAGCTAGATGACACGTGCATTGAAGAGGTCAACATGATAGGAACCTTAGTTCCGAAGTCTGTACCAAACACCGAATCGGAAGATCCATTAGAGAGTTGTCTAGCCCGTTTTAGCATGGATTTTGACGATGATAGCAACATTGAACAAGTAAATGCTCTGTTGGATTCTATTCCTATGTTAGATACTTATAGATGGCAATCTAGGTTTGAACTATTACTAGCTACCGAATCTACCTTAAGCCCTTATTTCGAAGAGCCTAAAGATCCTCCTAAGTTGGACCCCAATTATGCATTTGTAGGCCCATCTGAGATTTTTCCTATAACTTCCGATTTGGATAGTGATCATGAGATTAGGCCAGTAACTGTGCTTCAACACAATAAGGAAACTCTAGGGATGACCATAGAGGATATGAAACATATAAGTCCTATAGCTAGTATACCTCAAAAGAATTTAGAGGATGAACCACCTGATTATAACTCAGAGAAAGCAATTGACCTTTTTCAGGAACCGGATGGTCTAGAAATTAGGAATATTGTGACTAGTTTATCTAGAGACACCCAAAACTCTAAGTTTGGGGGTAGTGAACTAGAAGAAGCTCTAGAGTATTTTAAATACTCTCCGGATCCGGAAATTCAAGCCATAGTTAAAGGTCTTACGGAGAATAGTGATTACCCTAAATTTGGGGGTAGAGATTGTCAATTATCCCCAGTAGAAGTCCCTAACTTTGGACTCAAGCCTAGTGAATCTGAGGTATCGCTTGAGTCTATTCAGACTCCACAACCTGATCCGCCTAATACTGTCCAGGAGAAAATCCATATGTTAGAGACCCGTTTTTCGGATGAATCTGTTTGCCGAGACACTCATATGAAGCCCAAGTGGGCACCTCAGATAAATCCAGTTGTCTTGCGAGATACTTTAGATCAGGTTGTGCTCTATCTGCTCATTTTTCTGATCTTGAGCATTTGTCTCCTATTCGTGGCAGTTCTATTTGGTCTTATGGACCCACAATTGTTTCGACTATTGGTATACGACTTTGGAAGGTGACAATTCTTTTAGAGGTATTTGATGTCTAGCTAATGACTATAAATTTAGCATTTACTGGGAGGCTCCCACGTTCATGTGATACGGTAATATCCTTCCTTATTTCTTTTCCCTCCAGTGGTAATAGTTTCTCCTTGTTCATGCTTTTAATTTCATCTTTAGAACATTGAGGACAATGTTAGATTTAAGTTTGGGGGTATGGGAGAAACTTTTGTGTTGCACTTTTGAAACTTCTAGCGTCACATGGTATCCGGTTAGCTAAGTTTACATACTGTTTCTCACCGAAAAGATAGAAATTGGAATGCTACAGATAACAACTTATTGAGACATTAGAGAAAAAGACATTGAGATCCTTGAAATTCAGGAGAGAACTTGTTCTTTTTAGAGGGTAACCGTGATGGACCTAACCATACATGATGGAAAGGCAAGTAGGTCAGGAAATGCCAGAAAGACAAAGCAACCTCACAATGTAGTCTTAGTTACTGGATTGCGACTCTCTCTCAGTAGAAACTTATCATCATCAACAAGCGGAGCGACATCAAAATCTATGAAGAAAGTGAAGACGTTTTAGGTTTAAAAGCAACAATAGAAGAGAATAATTCAAAAATCAAAGTTGAAGTTATAAGAGCAAATGATATAAGTTGTTAGAATCCATGATACCAAGACATGACAAGTTGCGAAGATCCAAGTTTTGAAAGTCCTTCTCTCATGGCCATGTAAATTTTTGTCTTGTAACTTTTTTAATTTTAGCCAAAAAAAAAAAAGAATGAAAAAAAAAATGAAAAAAAAATAATAATGAAACATCATTACGTTCTTTTTGTTCAATAAGGCCATAGGGAAGAAGAAATTTATAAGTCAAGCAAGAAATCGAAGAGAAGAGTTAATTGTCAAGGTTCTATGAGGTTCGAGAGTTTATCATCAACAGTTGAAGACCGAAGAAGGCGTTGTTTCTACTGGTCACTGTGAGAGAGTCGAAGAAAGATGCATTTTGGTTGCTTTGTTAGTCTGCTTTCAATCTGGCACAAGATCTTTCTAGCACTGGTTTAACTCATCACACGTAATTAGTCCAGCTGTATAGCATATGTCCCTCTCATTTTTATCTCTCTCCTAATCTTATCCAGCTGTAAAGCAGCGGACGCATCTTACAATGTTTATCTAGCTGTATAGCGGATATCTCTTTATCTAGCAGTCGTGTGGATGTGTCTCCCCTTTTCTTCAGTTAGCTTTAGAGCTGACACCTTTAATTTCTCTGGCATTCTAGTTACTTGGAGATAGGTTGAGAATATGTATGTCCTCATAGCTCTTTGGATACTTGTGACCAATTAGGAGTAAAGGTTTTGTGGGTATATCTCTAGTAAGCCATCCCGAGACTATAACTCGGCCACTAGGGCCACCTAGGGGTTTAAAGGCTTATTGCATACCCTAAATGCAATCGACGATGCCTGCGACAGTGAGTTAGGATTTTATTTTGTAGTTTTGATTTGCTCGAGGACTAGCAAATAATAAGTTTGGGGGTATTTGATAGACGCATTTATGTGTCTAATATATCTCATTTGTATATATTGTTACTGCTCGATATCGTACTTATTTGGTTATTTTATTTATTTGTAGGTGTTTTTGGAAGAATAAGGCTTTGTGGCGAAATTGGCTAAAAATGCAGCATTTGGACCTCCGTTGATAACTACCAGAAGCACCCCAGAAGTATGTTGGAGACACCCAGAAATACCCCGGAGGAACCCCGAAAAAGAGCGGAAAACACCCCGGCTGATAAAGGCGCCCAAATTTTGGATTAGGGGCACCCCCCTTCTTCACGTTTCAAAAAAACAAAATTGGCGGGAAAAATACATGCAAGAACTGGTGAAATTTCATTTCGATGTTTGATGGGCTTCTGAAGAGATTCAATCGCTGGAAATTGTTGGGTTAAGCCTGTTAAGGCTAAACAGGCCGAATACAAGTAATTTTAGCGATCAAGTTGGGCTGTTTTGGCCTGGAGAAGGATTCAAAGTCCTAACAGGACACGGTGTTCTGTTTTGAGTTTCAAAGATTGGTGAGAGATTTTTGGGGGATTTTCTACGCTGGACAACCATGTATTTAGTCGAGTTCAAGTCAGAGAAGATTTTGGGAGCAATAGAATAGCTAACAGACGCATACAAAGATCGACAGATGGAATTATTGTTCAAACTGCACGTGAAGAATAAGAGATTTATTCTCGAATTTGATCGAGTTTCTAGGGAATCGGAAGGCTATATATAGTTGGGTTTTTGTCATAGAAGGGTTAGAAACCCTTAGGAGAGAATTGGGAGTTGAGGAGAGTCGAGAAGAAGGAGTTACGAGATTTGTTGCTGCTGCTGTGTCCGCCATTGAAGACCTTCAAGAGCACGAAGAACGGACTCTCAAAGTCCGTCGTTCCTGAATAGTATTTAACGCAGAAACAATGTGTCGTAGTTCAACAACGCTGGATATGTATCGTTTATAAACGGTTTTACTCATCTTTGTAACAGTGACGCTGTAACGTTTATACAGCGTTGAAAACTTCTCTTTATCACCATATTCATCAATAAAAACATCTATTAAGCAATTTTGAGCAAGTTTTTGATATGAGGAGATAAACCCCTTAGCCAAGGCGACGGAGGAAGCCATTGGTCCTTATTTATGGTATAATTCTAACTTTATTATTTATTTGCAATATTATTACATGATTATTTGCATGGAATTTTTATTGGAAAATTGATTTTTATTGAATAATTGTGATTCATTTTGATGGAGCATGCTTAGTTTAAGACTCTTGATGTTTCATGCTTGGTGTTTACATTTATTACTTCAAAAATCTACAAAAGGCATAATATTAGAATCACTCTAAAAGAAAAATTGCATGAATATTAATTATTAGAATTTATCAAATAATGGGTCAATGGTGGAATCCAAGTCTTGGTGTTTTTCCCTAAAGTTTTCAAACAAATTTATTTGCTTGTTTAAATTTAAATCTAAAAATTGTTTTCTTCACAAGTCTGAAAAGACCCTGTTTACCACTATTACTACAATCACTTTTGAAAAACCATCATCCCTCATCACATACCATGCACCATTATCCAAGGAAACATCATCAAAAGCTCTATCAGGGTTACGTTTAATCCAACGAACTGGAGGAGGCATCTATTTGTTACAATAGTTGATATTAATGTTGTTAAGAATATGAATTTTAGGTTTTCTAGATAGTAACATGGCTTTGGCTCTATTGAGAGCAGTTAAATGAGATTCTTTCTTATTATTCAAAACCAAGTTATTTCTACTACTCCAGATATACCAAAAAATAACAACAAATAAACATTGACTTTCCTCATGAAGTCTAGTACTAGCATCCACAAGCCAGTAAAAAAACCAATCAATAAAAGACATGTTCAGGAAAAAGGAAGTAAAGATACTTAAGGGACAAAGACACAAACATGACTAGCGAAATGGCACAAGACAAGAGCATGCATAATAGACTCATGGAGATCCGAGCACCAAGAACACTCCACAGAAGCCATAGGAAAAATAATATTAAGGACGACCCTAGCAGGAAGCGTATTCCTAACAACCTTCCAAAGAAATAAGTGAATCCTATGAGGGATTCTAATTCTCCAAATGCACTTCCAAAGATTATTACAAGGGGAGGGCCTAGATCCTCTTAATCCCAAGTATGCAGATTTTGAAGAAAACCTGCTAGTCTTTGAAAGCTCCCAATCCCTCTTATCTGGAATGTACAACTGACTTAATGGAATAGTGATAATCTTCCTAAAAGAAGCATTATCAAAATGGGTAGTAAGTCTACTAACATTCCAAGTCCTCACTTCCTGGTTAATAAAACAATCAACTTTCACACTAGGATCAGGGAGCACAAGGATGTTATGGGTATCAAATCCCATATTTGGAATCCATTTATCGCACCAATGGTCAATAAACTGCCCATCTCCAACAATCCAAGAGATGAAAGGTTTGATAAGTTCTTTAAAAGTATGGAGGCATCTCCAAGCCAAGATCATACACTAGGACACTTAGCATTCAGGAAATCAGTATGAGGAAAGTATCTGATTTTAAGAATGGAGGCAAGCGAGTAGTCAAGATTCTCTAAGATTTTCCAAGCATTTCTAGCTAGCATTGCTAGATTATTTAATTCAGTTTTCCTCAAACCTAAACCTTCTTCAGACTTAGGGGAATATAAAATATCCCAACCAACTAAATGTAACTTTCCATCCTTTGGATCTAGTATTTCCCCCCACCGAAATTTGCATAGGTGGGAGTCCATTTTTCAACAATAATACCTTGGGATAAGAAAGGCTCTCATCTGGTATAAAGGGATAGCTTGACCAATGTGTTTAACATGGGTATTTCTAGCATGCTGAGAGATTAATCCATGAAACTAGGTAGAGATTCTTGTTAGGGATTTCTCAGTTGAATCCACAAGTTTTGTTATCTCAAGCTTGTTGGCAATGTTAGGTGATCAAAACTATATCTTGATTTCTAGTCTACTAAGTCAAATCTCAGACTAGATTACAATTTGTAGTTGAGTAACAAACATCACTGTTAGAGCATGGATCGGTTGAACCCACCAAGCGTTGGTTATCATATTTTAGTGAATCAAAACTCATGTTAAGAATCGCTTGATTATGTACTAGAGTTAAACTTCGTATAGGTTAGCTTGAAAGTATTAGGATATGAGACATTATAAGAGTATTGCGAAGACTTGAAGATGTGAAGAAGCAAGGAGCTACAACGACAACAATCATCCTTCCACTTGAGGTTAGTGATATTTGACTTGAACTGTTTCATTCCCTAACGTATCTTTCAAGTCGTGCATATTGAAAACATAACTGCGAAGCATATTTGAACTCTAGATAGACATAGTATTAAGGAATACAATACGAGGTTTATTTCTTAACCTTTAAACTTTGTAGATAAGACATCTCCATAATCATTTGAATGCTATTGTGATTATGTATGAGTATAAGGTGAGGATTTCATCCTAGGGAACAATGTTTACATGTGTTCTAAGGAAGTAAGTTCATAAACTTGTTTTGTGAACCGAAAAGGAAATTGCCAGGTGTTATTGGTTTTGTTATTCATTGCATATCTTATGAACAACCAATATGTGTGATAAAGTAGAACCGCTCACAACTTGTTGTGTTTTTGGTAGAACTATTCACAAAAGCCTGACTTTTGTATTGGTATAACTTTTATTAGTAAAACCAATCTTAAGTAATCACCTTAGTATGATCGGATTATGACTGCCTTGGGGAAAGGGAACCGATCCTTGTAAGGGAAAGAGGAACCGATCCTAGTATGGGAAAGGGGGAACCGATCCTTGTAAGGGGTGCAGTACATCAAGGGGAACCGATCCTTGTATGGGGTGCAGCCATGTTTACAGCAGAAAGGGGAACTGATCCTGTGAACATGTGCAATACATATAAGTTAGATACCATATATATGTGGGGAACCGATCCTAGTACCTAGTCAACTGAATCTTTTGGGAAGCTAGTGTGACTATGTGTAGTACTCACATGGAGGTAGAACTGAAACTTTTTTTGGTAGAACCGTAACCCATGATTATGATTGAATGTTGGTTTGATCAAACACATAGTTCTTGAAAGTCAGATGAACCAATTCTAAACTTGTTTGGAAGTGTGGAAAATCGGTTTCAAGGTTGTAAGTGTGAAAGAGAACTTACAAAGTTAAGATGTCGACAAACTTTGAACACGTGCTGAGAATGTTTATTTCTATAATTGTTCAAAGATATTCCTTAACAACTAAGGGAAGAGAATCCCAGGATCGAAACAAAAATAAGTTAAGAATCTTTTAATTAAGGTTATTAATTTCATTTTGTAGGGAAATTCCAAAATTAGTAATGTGCATTTACTAATTATATTTTCCGAGAGATTTCGATTGTTATTTTTGGACAGGGCATTTCCAGGAATTATGAAAACCGAATCTGTGCGTTTATGAATATCTTGAGAATATTTTCGGTTTTGTAAATTCCGTGGTGTCCAAACTTCCTTGTCTATAAATACACGAAGTCTGCCTTTCTAGCAAACTAATCCTTCGTAACAACAGACTTCCTCTTTTGTCTTTGTTACTGGTGTAGCCTCCTATCGGATAGGAGAGTAATCTAATTAGGTGAAATATCTTACGGTCGCTCGTTTTAAATTCTTCTTTGGGATTGAGAAGCTCTAGCGCGACCCGTTGGTGGGAAACTAGATAATTGCGGTTTATCTTTGTTTTCGATTGATTTGATTGACTAACGGTGGTTGAAATCTGATTGCACCTAGTTTGTTTATTCTTGAGAATCCTCTCTTATGATATAAGATTCACTCAAACTAGTTCAGAGTTTCGACAGGGATCTTTAGACTATTGTTAGTTCTAAAGACGATCTTGTGATAATCCATTGTTAACAGACTCCGTTCTGTGCGTGATTGATCACAAGAGATTCAAGTGATTGTGTGCAGGTTTTTATTGAAGATTTAAGAAGATTTGAAGACAAAGAAGATATTGAAGATCTGACTTGGGTTCTATAATCTTTGGTGTGCATAATACTTGTTTCGGTAAAAGAGGATCCAATTAATAATCGGTTTATCCTTGTGGTAGATTGGATTGATTAATTGAGTAGATCGGCATCAACATGGTTCTTCGGATTAAAGGTGTTGTTGGCTTAATATTAAACGATTACCTTAGGGTGGTTGAACATAAGATAGATCTAGACCCGACGAAGGAGTTTATGTTGAGATAAACGGAAGAGCCTTTGTCAGACTCATATCACTTGGTTGAATAGAGTTGATACCAAACAGATTTCTTGTTCCTTTAATGTTTGGAATACGAACTAAAGGGATTTTTCCAAGTACGTGACTTATTCATAGGTCGGAGGCGTGGGAATACAGACGGAACTAAATGAACTATAGGGTTAGTTACTTGGTCTCAACTATACGAAGTTAGGTGTAATTTTGTGTAGCGGCTTAATCCTGAGAGTATTCAATTCTGGACTAGGTCCCGGGGTTTTTCTGCATTTGCCGTTTCCTTGTTAACAAAATATTGCTGTGTCATTTACTTTTATTTTCTGCATTATGATTGTTTTATTATAATTAAATTAAATCACACAAACGTTAATTCCTATTTACTTGATAAAGCAATCCTATTATGTTTGGTTAAGTCCAAACCTTTGTATCAAGTAAACATACTTCGTTGTTGTATTGTCTCGATCTCGTATCCATAGACAATCACACGAAGTGTGAACCAATTAGTTGTATTGTCTCGACTCAGTCCATAGACAATCACTTTCGGAGAAAGGACTTATAGGTAGGGAAATTTTTAGCTTGAGGTATATTTGGGTACCCTCGCCTTTTCAATTGGTATCAGAGCAGGCAAACATGAAAAGATCTAACAATCTGTGTTTGGTGTGATCCAACCTATAAGAATGAACTCGAGTTCTCATGAATCGACTTCAATTAACGTGCCGCCAAAATTTGACGGAACAAACTATCTATGGTGGAAATCTGCTATGAGATCTTTTCTTCAATCACGAGACTTTAATACTTGGCTATTAGTCGTCGATGGTTATACTCTTCCAAAGAGAGAAAATTCAGAAACTGAGTTTAAACGCTTAGCGGAATTTTCGAGCGAAGAAAAGACATTGGCAAAGTAGAATTCAGATGGTTTGAATGCTATTATTCATGCTGTAAGTCGCGACCTACAACGTCATGTGTCAACATGTCAAACTTCGAAAGAAGCTTGGGATAATCTTCAGATCGTATTCGAAGGAAATTCTTCAGAGAAAGAAGCTAGACTTAAAACCCTCACTTCCGAGTGGGAAAACCTTCGAATGGATGACAACTTTTCACATTACACTCTCTGAGATAATTAATGCCTCTTTCTCATTAGGAAAGACTATTTCTGAAAAGGATATAGTATGCAAGATTCTCAGATCGTTGCCATCTAGATACGATTCTAAGAAGCATGCAATCGCTGAAGCTAATGATCTTTCGTCTCTATCTAGAAGTTCCTTAGTTGGAAAACTGAAGATCTTTGATCAAGAAATGCTGTCTAAACAAAAGGACAATCTGGGCTATAAAGCCATAAAAGGAGTTTCGACTCAATATTCGGAAGATTCCGATGATCAAGAAGATCTCTTTACTGAATATGAAGGAGAAATAAACCATCACTTGTATCTTATTACTCAACGATTCAAAAGGCTATTGAGACATCGAACAAGAAGAGCACATGCGTCAAAAAGGAAAATTGTATCTCCACTTAAACGTGAAGACACCTGGAATTATGATGATGTTATTCCCCAATGTTACAAGTGCAGAGGTTTTGGCCATATCTCTCCAGATTGTCCAACCAAGGACACACGGTGGAAAAAAAAAAGCTTATACTGCCACTATTGATTATTGTCCTAATGAGAATGATCAAGTTGATGAGACGGATCATGTTGCAACTATTTCAGAAATCTGTGATTCTGAAACCCTTCCAAACATAGATACTCATGAAGAGTTCAATCCTTTGATTTTTCGAAAAATCGTTTCCATGTAAAGATAAAAGAACTCATCTTCGTAAGACTGACATTTATGAAATAAAGTCATTGCTTGATCAACTCAAATAGAGTTTTCTGAATGATAAAGAAAAATTTAACAAGCGTCTAAAGAAAATCGAGGTTACTCAATACTCCGAAAGAGTACAAGTATCTAAACTCATCTCCGATATTCGTTCTTGTCAAGATGAGATTAGGGTGTTAAAAGCAGAAAATCAGAAATTGAGAGAGAGACTGAATTGCTTTGAAAATTCATCACCTAGGTTGAATGATTCAAGAAACAAGAAGGTAAGAATAAAGAAATCTGAGGGATCCGATTTCAGGAAGCATAATAATTCTAGTGTTTGCTTTCTGTGCAAACAAAGTGGGAATTTTCAAAAGGAATGTTTAAATATTAAACAGAAAGAGAGACTGTATAAAACCAGAAAATCGAGATCTAATCATAGATCGAAAATCTCTTCGAAACAAGAGAATAAGCTCTTTAAGTATCATGATCCCACAACAAGATTAAGATGTGAATCTAAGTGCTCAAATATTGTGTTGAAATCTCCAACGGAAGAAAATTCAACAACCAAATTATGATAGTTTAACCAATTATCATGAATACTTACGAGCTATCTTAATAATGTGGAGTAAGGATATTGATGTAAATATTTAGTTTTAAATATCTCTAAAAATGTATTTTTCGGTTATGAAAAATATTCTCAAAGAACTTTGAAGAAAAGTTGTAAAAACTTATAAGAGGTAAAATATCTTTCCTCATTTTCGCAGAGTCCTGTCAAAAATGTCCACCTCTAGTTAGAGTTCTCGCAAAACCGAAAAAGTCTGGACAATATTGTTTCCAAACAAAAAAATTCTTCTTGAATCGTCTGATGGAGATTCTGATTCATCTCCAGAGCTTCAGCATGATGTTCCTAATGAAGAGATCTCCTCTCTCAATGATAATCTTCTCAAGAATCTTTCACTAAAGCTGGATCTAATTTTATGTGAAGTAAGGAACATGGAAAATGATTTGAGAAAGGAAGTTAAAGAAGTCAATGACAATGTTGTGAGCCTTGAATCTAGGCTCGTGATCATTGAAGATGATTGGATTCCGATGAAATCTGCGGTTCCGGTTTCAGCATTGGATGAAAACTCTAAAAAATCGATTTTAGAGTTTCACAAATGAGAAGTTTAATAGACATCAATTTTTGATTTCTTTCATTGATTGTATTGGTCTATTATGAATAAAATTATTTGATTAGTAATTTTTCTTGTGATAGTTTTTGGTTTACATAGCCTGTGCTTCATTTCTTTTACCTTATTGTTATGTATGTTTATGGGATGTTTGATTTCGATTTCATTACCTTAATATTCGATCTCATAGATTGTGAACCCTCATGGTTTGGGTGACTTTTTGATTTAGCGGGATTAAGTTCTAGCCCTAGTTGGTAGGTTTTATAAAAGGATTATGAGGGGTTCTAATAGAAACAGTATGTGAAAAATTCACAATATGTTGAATCGGTTTTGGTTTAGCATAAAAGCATATGTGTTTCGACGGTTTTCAACTTTTGCTTGCAATTGTTAAAACCGGTTTTCAACCTTTCTCTGGTAAAGGTTGAGGTATGTTATTATTCTTTTGTCCATGCATAAGGATGACAACGTGGTGATATTTCGATATCAATTCTTCCTGGACGAAGATGCAATCATATTGGAGAAGTGGATGCGAAATTGGAGGTAACAATCTTGTTTGTTAATTGTTTTCCTATTTAAGAAAAGCCTGAGTTTATATTATATATATTGTTGCTTTTGCTTAACGAAATTTAGGTTCAATTGATATTTATTCCATGACGTGTGTGTGGATGTGTGTTTCAATTGGTTCCTGTTAAGAAAAACTATTGTTATCTTGTTTTATTGTGTGGTATCAATCGTTTAGGCTTACAAAATTTTGGTACAATTGATGTGTGTGTGATTCATTTGGTTCCGGTTAAGAAAAACTATTGTTATCTTGCTTTTGTATGGTATCAAACGTTTAGGCTTACAAAATTACGGTGCAATTGCGGTGCTTATAATGTCTATTATTGTTTCAATTGCTTCCGGTTGAGGTGAATAATTATGCAAGTTGATTTATTTTGGTTTGTATGAATTATTTATGGCTTAACAAAATAATATGTATACAGGATGAGTTGTTTAGTCCAATTCGATTCCGGATAAGAAACTAAGTTAATTTTGATCTTAGTTTGTCTTATCAAAGTGAGGTTTCGGTTATTCAAGTCTAATCGAATGACTAAACAAAGAAATGCTAGTTAACTAACCTAGTATTTGGTTTTTTTAAAATTGAAAGGTCTAAGTTTATGGATAATTAGAACCTGATGAGAAAAATGGAGTTTATTCTTTATTTTGGTCTTATCGAATTAAGCGGCGGTTTAATAAAGGAACTACTGATTAGTTGTTTTTGGTTTGATAAACTAAATGGGAAAAATTGTTTCAGGAAATTGTTTCCTTGGTAACATATCAAAATAAGACTACTTGTAGTTTCGGTTTTGATATTGGTTATCAGAACATGATGTGTGGAACCCTCGTGCCTAACTCTACAGGTTTGTAAGTCTATTCTGAGATTAGTAAGATTCTTTTCGTGTTGTCCTTTATTTTTTCGTTTCTTTGTCATTTTTGTGACAAAAATGGGGAGACATATATGGAGTAAACAAGTGATACTGGCATTGATTTTATATTAATTGGTATCACTAAGGAAAAGAACATTGGTACTTGAATGTTTTATCTAACGAAAGATTGAAAGCACAGACTAAGGGGTAGTAATATGTTATATAGATTGGTATAACAAAGACGTGCGGATTGAATATCTACCTATCTTCCTTAGGGGAAGTATTAGCTTTGTTATTATAATGCCAACAACGACATTTTCAAGGATTGAATGTAAGCAGTTTCATTGTGCTGTTGAATAGGGAATCAAGCGGATTGTAATGAATCATTGTAATTTGTTTATCCATATGATGTAAGGGTTTTGGCACTAAAATTGACAAAAGGGGAGATTGTTAGAGCATGGCTCGGTTGAACCCACCAAACGTTGGTATGTCAAGTTTGGTTGTCATATTTTAGTGAATCAAAACTCATGTTAAGAGTCACTTGATTATGTACTAGAGTTAAACTTCGTATAGGTTAGCTTGAAAGTATTAGGATATGAGGAATTACAAGTATTGCGAAGACTTGAAGATGTGAAGAAGCAAGGAGCTACAACGGCAACAATCATCCTTCCACTTGAGGTTAGTGATATTTGACTTGAACTGTTTCATTCCCTAACGTGTCTTTCAAGTCGTGCATATTGAAAACATAACTGCGAAGCATATTTGAACTCTATATAGACATAGTATTAAGGAATACAATACGAGGTTTATTGTTTAACCTTTACACTTTGTAGATAAGACATCGACATAATCATTTGAATTCTATTGTCATTATGTATGGGTATAAGGTGAGGATTTCATCCTAGGGAACAATGTTTACATGTGTTCTAAGCAAGTAAGTTCATAAACTTGTTTTGTGAAACGAAAAGGAAATTGCCATGTGTTATTGGTTTTGTTATTCATTGCATATCTTATGAACAACCAATATGTGTGATAAAGTAGAACCGCTCACAACTTGTTGTGTTTTTGGTAGAACTATTCACAAAGGCCTGATTTTTGTAGTGGTGTAACTTTTATTAGTAAAACCAATCTTAGGTAATCACCTTGGTATGATCGGATTATGACTGCCTTGGGGAAGGGAACCGATCCTTGTAAGGGAAAGGGGAACCGATCCTAGTATGGGAAAGGGGGAACCGATCCTTGTAAGGGATGTTGTACATCAAGGGGAACCGATCCTTGTATGGGGTGCAACAAGGTTTACAGCAGAAAGGGGAACTCATCCTGTGAACATGTGCAACAGTGTTGATGGTGGATTTTCATTTAAGGCTAAAATTGTAAAAGCCAAAATTATGCGCTAACATCCTGCAAAGGATAAAGCCACTGATAAAGTGGAGAATACTTCTTCACTATAAACTTATAGCATTACCAATTAATGCATGACCATCCTTGTATTTCCTGTACTGCTTCACTCTTATCATTAGTGGTGCAGCATGACGACTGAGTGTTGCTCTCAGCAGAGCAACACGAATCTCCAAGCATTAAATAAGGAGGCACGTACGAAATACACGTACAGGATATAACTCTCAGAGTGTTATGCTATCCCGATCGAGCATCTGGACTGTCCGTATCAGTCTCAGAAACGATCACGACCATCCAACTTCACCAGCATGATTGGATGGCTTAGATCGGATCCATAACCCCCAGGCAGGTGTTGGAGTATTCACCACCGACCCAATGTGGGCCCGCATGGTCGGCCTCCCCAAATGGGTAGCATAGCTTGCTAATATGTCCAGCCAAAGCAGCGCGGTTGTGAAACCCTAAATTAGGGTTTGCGGAACATTACATGTGTCGCAAAATCGGTCTCAACCATCCATCTTCGCAGGCATAGATGGAGGGTGTAGATATAGATGGCATGACGCCGTCTACACGCATGCCCAATCGGCCTTGCCAAAATCGTGTCCCAAGCTTGTATTCGACCAAGCTGAAGAGTGATGCTTGCGCACCTCTTCATAAACCCTAATTCCACTAACGGTCGCAGATGAGTGTCTCAAAGATCATCTCGTCCGTTCAACTTCACCTGCTTGGTTATACATCCCTGGTCAGGAGTTAGTTGGTCAATGAGGTGTCGTGGTGATTACCATCCGCCACTCTACCACACCATGTGGTCGGCCAAGAGAGGACTTGCTTGCGCAGCCTCCAAACCATCACATGAAGTAGGCTGGACATGATGCTATTTTAAGACGCTCAACAGCGATGCTTCATACATGCTGAATATATTCGATGCATTACACGCATAGAATTCACGTGATATTTTACAAGTATCAAATTCCCAAATAACTTAGTTATTTAACCTATTACATGCTACCTTTTGTGGGTCCCACAATCCGCACATTCGAAACATCAATCATGTCATAAACTCGGGGATACATACTGGGGTATTGGTCTGGCGGTTTACAGCGTGCAGCGCACAACGCGCCATCACATGAACGTGTCAGGAAGTCATGGACGGTTAGTGATGATGGGAGAAGTGGGAAAGACTGATCGTGTGACACTAACACACGCAACTCCACTACTCCATCACTCCACTTTCTCCACTTCCCATGAGAGACGTGCGTTAGGCTCAATGACTTGTATAAATAGGTTCTCATCCCTATTTTGAAAAAAGACAAGACAACAGAAGCAAGTGTTGATACAACCGTATTCAAACACCGGAACTGATATCTTACATTCTGCAAGCTAGTTCAGCTTTCTGATACAAGTCATACATAGCCAACACCTTCACAATATCAGCACCTTCTTCGCTTCCCTCCCTAAGATCAACCCCATCTCCTTCACTTTGTGACCGAAGCAAGTCTGGAACGGCCATTTCTTGGTTTAGGCCATAGTTGTACAGATTGATTTCTCGAATCACAAAGCACTCCAGTGCACTGCATTTTTGTTTAGGGTTTAGATTCATTCCTCATCCACACACCCCAAATTACCAAATTCGGCAGGAATAGTTTTCACCCATAAACAATTGGCGACCACAGTGGGAGGTTAATCTCTCGGTCAAAAAGTCAATTTCTTCAATACCATTCGATCGGTTTCAAATGGTTGGTCTTAGGACTTCCTCAACGGCCTCAAATCCTGGTGATTCCTCCAAAGGAGATACCCCTCCTCCCAACGGCGTACCTGACAGTATAATCAGGAGACTTCCAACGTTGAGTGAACTAGCGCGGGTACAAGAGATTCACACGAAGAACATGGAGCTGATTAAGGAAGCGATAAATGGCATACTTGACCTACTCGTCAAGATCACATCAGAGATGAGCGTTCCAGAGGCTTCCACACCGGGGACTGGTCCCTCTCAAATCAACAGCTTTACTACGAACCAGAGACCAGTGGATCAGGAAGCGACATCTCTAGTGGAAAGTTTGTGTGAACTTTTACACCTCCAGAAGAATCAGCGGGCGGAGACGTTTGCTGCAATTAACCAGATAACCCTGGACGTACACCTGGCTCCTTCATGTCCAGAGGTCCTAAGCGCATCGGAAACATCTGTAAATAATGTTACATTTACAGAAGAAGATATGATGGCAGAAGAAGGTCACAACCGAGCCCTGCATGTTACCGCACACATCAAGGGTTAAGAGTTCAGAAGGGCCCTCATCGACACAGGAGCATCTTCGAATGTGATTACTCTCAAGACTCTCAGGACATCCAAGGTTCGCCCATGCAAGATCGTACGACAACCCACCACAATGACAGACTTCGAAGGAAACCAGACCAGCACATACGTGTATGTAAATCTGAATTTATCAGTAGGGCATGTTCAATCAAAATTGAAATTTGAAGTCATAGAGAAGGAGCCGGACTACCATATGATACTAGGGAGACCGTGGCTTCATTACAATAAGGTCATCCCTTCAACGTATCACCAGTGCCTAAAGACCATGCTAAATGAGGAAGTCATTTGTATTCGTGCATCATTGCCTCCGTACGCACCAATATGCGGAGTGGAACTTTTCGAGCCAAAGGAAACTCCGCAGGGAAGATCATACAAAGTCCTGTGCACCCCACTACCCACGTGGGCTTCAATTCAGGAAGAAGACCGACTTGCATCACTAAGGGATAAGCACCACGACGCATCTTTGCTGATGAGGCGTCCATCTTTATCCGGTGAAGCTTCAACCCATGTTCACACCAAGAGGGAACGAACTTTCGAGGCAAGCCGTGATCAGAAAGGAAAAGCAATATACCGACGGCGTTGTTAGTAATTAACAGGAGAGACTGGCACCCAGTATCTCCGCCCAAATGAGTGCTTCAAGAACGATGGGCCGCAAGAAGAAGTATTGGATGCTCCGCGACAGTTACAAGATGGCACCAACTCCACAACTGACGAGTTCGAAACTGTTAACATCGGGAATGAAGAATCTCCCAGGCCTGTCTTTATCAGTTCGACTTTGTCCACAGACGAACGCGCGAGTCTTGTTCAGCTTCTCAAGGAGTATCAAGACATATTTTCCTGAACGTATGAGGAAATGCATGGTCTGGATGAAAAATTTGTCACTCACCATCTACATATCATACCTGGATCCAAGCCAATCAAACAGTCTCCGAGGAAATTCATACACGGAGTGGAAGAGCAAATCAAAACCGAAATTCAGAAGTTGCTAGCTGCTGGATTTATCAAACCTATTCACCATCCAACCTGGTTATCTAATGTGGTTCTAGTAAAGAAGAAAAACGGACATATACGGTGTTGTGTGGACTTCAGAGACCTGAAAAAGTGCTGCCCCAAGGACAATTTTCCTCTGCCTAACATCGACATGTTAGTAGATGCTACCAGCGGACATGTCATGTTCTCCTTCATGGATGGTTACAGTGGCTACAATCAGATAAGGATGTATGAACACGATGCATATAAGACAGCCTTTCGAACCCCTCTTGGCAATTTTTACTATACTGTTATGCCCTTCGGTTTAAAGAATGTCGGTGCAACATATCAACGCGCTATGACGGCAATCTTCCATGACAAGATGCATAAGCAAGTAGAAGACTACGTGGATGATATTGTGGTCAAGTCAAGAGCTCGGGAATATCACGCAGGAGTCTTACGACAAGTGTTCGAAAGGTGCCGTGAATACAAATTGAAGATGAATCCTTTGAAATGCACCTTCGGTGTCTCTTCAGGAAAATTTCTGGGATTCCAAGTGACTTATGAATGGATCAAAGTAGACTTGTCCAAGACTCAATCCATCCTCACGATGCCGCCACCATAAAATGTGAAGGAACTTCAGAGCTTCATGGGCAAGGTGAACTACATTCGTCGTTTTATACCTGGCTTGGCCCAGCTTGTCGCTGTATTCACCCCCTTGCTGAAGAAGGGAGCAAATTTTATTTGTACCGCAACTCAACAGGAAGCGTTTCAAAAGATTCAACGAATACTATCATCTCCAGCCATCATGAGGCCTCCCGTCCAAGGGAATCCGCTATGTCTCTACGCCGCCTCCAGCGATACCGCTGTAGGGGCTTTACTCGCCCAGGAAGACGATGAGGGAATCGAACGCCCCATATATTACTTCAGTCGAATATTAAGAGATACTGAGCTCAGGTATCCCAAGGCGGAGAAGGCATGTTTAGCTCTAATCCATTCCATTCAGAAGTTCAGACATTACCTACTGTCCATCAAGGTGGTACTCATATCTATATCTGATCCTGCGAAGTTTTTGCTTTCAAAACCGGTCCTGATGGGAAGGACGACCAAGTGGCTTCTCCAAATGTCCGAGTTGGACATAACACATACGTCGCCTAGAGCTATCAAGGGGCAAGCAGTCGCAGACTTATTAGCAGCATTACCTGGAGAAGGCACTACGGGGCTACACGAAGATCTTCCTGGAGAATTTCCAGACATCTCTGTTGTCGAGGAAGAAGCATGGATCTTGTATTTTGACGGTTCCTCTACCCCTAGCAGTAACACCAGAGGAGCAGGCGTGGTCTTAGTATCCCCGACTGGGGAAGAATTCTCACACTCCTTCAAGCTGGACTTCCAATGCACCAACAACTCAGCATAGTATGAAGCCTTCCTCATAGGGCTGCCAATAGCCAAACAAGAAGGAGTCACACGTCTGGAGATAAGAGGTGACTCCAAACTACTGGTGAATCAGATGAATGGTGTATACGCATTGAAGGAAGTAACGCTAGCTCCATACCGATCAGAAGCACAAAGGTTACTAAAATACTTTGCCGATGCAACCATAACCCATATTGGTCGCAGCAACAACAAATACACCGATTTCCTAGCAACGCTGGCTTCCAAATTGAAGTTCGAAGGTTTTGAAGAAACCCTGACAGTAAAGAGGAGAACCATAGAATCAACATGGCTGTCACAATACAAAGACACCGAGGCTCACAATTGGCGAACGCCGATCATTCAGGAGCTCAGCAGCTCACTCTCCCAAGGAAAGGTCAGTCTCAAAACCCTGCAGAACTTCTTCATGCTTCATGGTATGCTATATCATCGAAACCCAGATGGTTCTCTATCAAGATGTCTTGGATATGATGAGGCAAAAAAATAGCTTAACCATGTTCACAATGAAATTTGCGGACAATCACTGGTGGTAACGCTTTACCCGACGACTTCAACGCCTGGGCTATTACTGGCCAGAGATAGAGACTCAATCCAGACTACTTCAGAAGTCCTGCTCAAATTGTCAAGCGCCGCCACACCAATTGGAGGTTTTTAGTGTGAACCACACTGGGGACTGGAGAGAGCCGTACATTAGCTATCTCCGCGATGGGGCAACTCCCACTAATCAAAAGGATGATGTCAAGATAAAGCAAAAATCCAAGCGATTCGTATTTAACGAAGGGATCCTGTATCGCAAGAGATTCGGAGGTGATCTATTGTGATGCCTGGTTGGGGTAGAAATCCCAATCATGCTGAAGGAAACGCACGAAGGGGAACATCAAGGGAAGAGGAAACTGTTTCTCCAGATACACGAGAAATACTATTGGCCGACCATGGAGGATGACGCAGCCGCTTTCGTTCAAAGCTGCCACAAATGTCAAATTCATGGGAACCTTGTTCACGCTCCTTCCACCCATTTATACTCGATAAGCAGTCCATGGCCATTTTACAGCTGGGGACTGGACATTATCGGGAAAATCAACCCGCTGTCATCAAAGCAGCACGAGTACAACATAACCGCGACAGAATACTTCACTAAATGGGTAGAATCCATTCCTCTACGAGGGATTACAGGAGCAACGATTGCGGCTTTCATTAAGGAACATATCATTTATCGCTTCGGTGTGCCAAAGCATATCATCACTGATAACGGCACTCCCTTCGCCAACAAACAAGTACGAGAGTTACTTGAAGAGTATGGAATTAAACAGGTCTTATCCACTATTTACTATCCTCAAGGAAACGGACAAGCTGAGAGTACCAACAAGACACTGATTCGGATCATCAGTCGAACAGTGCATGCCAATCCTAGAGAATGGCATGACCAGTTACCAATGGCTCTATGGGCATATCGAACGTCACCGAGAAGCTCCATTGGAGTTTCTCCATACTCACTTGTTTACAGTGCGGGTGCAATTCTCCCAGCAGAGATCAAAATCCCATCATCCAGGATTGCAGTAGCAACCGGGGTCCACCGGAATGAGGCTGAAGCATCCAACTCTAGAGTAGCGGAGTTAGACACTCTGGATTTCATAAGAAGCAAAGAAGAAGAACACACTCACATGTACAGGAATAGAATTTCCAGGGCATACAACAAAACTGTGAAACCACGTGTTTTCAAAGTTGGGGATTTGGTCTTGAAAACGGCCAAACACATCCAGCAGGACATGTCCGCACCGAAATTCTCACCGAAATGGGAAGGTCCTTATACGATCACCAAGGCTTACAGTACCGGATACTACAAGATCATTAAAGTGGACTGAGGCAAGCTAGAGACAGTCATTAACGGAAAATGGCTCACGGCATATCATGCTTGGTCATTGTCCGCTTTGTCTCATGACACAACAACACAGGCATTTATTTTCATTACATGTTTGAATTATCAATTTATTCAGAGATGCTTTAATGAAAAAACTTGTTTCATCAATCAAAAACCAGTACAATTTATTCCGCAAATATGTTCAAAACCTTTTGACATGAACGTCGTTAACAATGAGAAAATACAGCTGAATGCGGCTTAGAAGAGGCCATTTAACAGATTATAATTCCTTGAGAGCATCATCTTTAGTCTAGCTTGATATCTTTCTGTCCTATTCTTCAAGTTCTGTACTGCCTGCTCCACCTTCTCCGATCCAGCAGCCAGAGCCTTTTCTTCTTCCAAGATAGCCTTCGCAGCAGGAACTACGTTCGCAAGGATGCCGGCTCGATCAACCTTGATGATGTCAAGACGCTGACGCATCCAACCCACATTTAATTCCATCGATTCACAGTGTTGAACTACATTCCTGGTTGCAATATGGACATACCTCTTCCATACTTTTCTGTATAAGGGTACGAACTCCTTCCGCACCAAGAATCCGCCGATGGTTCGATAGCTAGAAGACAGACATTTCATGTGAATATCGAATGGAAAACCTGCGTTGGGGTATTCGTAAGACGAGATACCTAGATCGGCATCGTCAAGATCCACAGGAGTGGGCGTATTCGAATTTGAAGGAAGGGGACTGGTCAAATCATCATCATCGACCACTTTCACACATGGGCGTCTCCGCAAAAAAGAGGAGGAGCGAACTGGTACGGTCTTCCGGCGAACACGAAAAGGAGAGTCATCGCAAAGTTGTTCATCCTGAACCTCATATGGGCGTACGCGTTTAATAAAAGATCCTGGGTGATATGAAGAAGATGATCTGCTGCAGTTCGACATGTCAAAGAGATAAAGTTTCTGCAAGAAAAATCTATCAATGAATAACGATTTTTAAACCCCGCATACATGTTGAAGGAAACCCTAAAGGAAAACCAACTCAGCTACAACAGAGCTTATCCGGAGGTATCGATGCTGACCGAGTCGTTCTTTTCTCCCAAACCCTAATTTGACCAGCTCCACCTGGCGATGTCTATCTATGCGGTAAATGCGTATTTACTTTAACTTAGTCATTTCCTTATACAAATTTGTCACCATCTCATGCCTAACCCACAATAGTGTAACCATTATGTGATAGGCATGGGACTTAATGTTGATGGTGGAATTTCATTTAAGGCTAAAATTGTAAAAGCCAAAACTATGCGCTAACATCCTGCAAAGGATAAAGCCACTGATAAAGTGGAGAATACTTCTTCACTATAAACTTATAGCATTACCAATTAATGCATGACCAGCCTTGTATTTCCTGTACTGCTTCACTCTTATCATTATTGGTGCGGCATGACGACTGAGTGTTGCTCTCAGCAGAGCAACACGAATCTCCAAGCATTAAATAAGGAGACACGTAAGAAATACCCGTACAGGCTATAACTCTCGGAGTGTTATACTAGCCCGATCGAGCATCTGGACTGTCCGTATCAGTCTCAGAAACGATCACGACCATCCAACTTCACCAGCATGATTGGATGGCTTAGATCGGATCCATAACCCCCAGGCAGGTGTTGGAGTATTCACCACCGACCCAATGTGGGCCCGCATGGTCGGCCTCCCCAAAAGGGTAGCATAGCTTGCTAATATGTCCATCCAAAGCAGCGCGGACGTGAAACCCTAAATTAGGGTTTGCGACACATTACATGTGTCGCAAATCGGTCTCAACCATCCATTTTTGCAGGCATAGATGGAGGGTGTAGATATAGATTCAAAGATCCCAGAGCATGTCAACACAAACACCGTGGGCCCGCCTACATACATGACCAATCTGTCAGGACCAACTATGATTGGTCGTCCCAATTCGTGCGCCCAAACAAGGCATGACGCACGGCCGGTGAAACCCTAATTAGGGTTTGAACATCACGAGCGTCCATTTTCTCCTGCACGAATGAAGGTTCCAGGAATAGACTAGGCAGGTACGGTGCGAATCAACATGATCACCGTGGGCCCATCTATCTCCACACCCGATCGGCCAAGGCATATCATGCCTGGTTGCCTCGATTCGCACGCCCAAACTAGGCGTGGTCACACCTCCCAATTGCAAACTAATCTCGACCACTCAACTTTGCCGGACAAATTGAGTGGCTTAGATCACGTTTCAATGAGACAATGAAATACGGGCGTGTACATCAGCCTGTTGTCTGCACACCAGACTAATCGGCCAAGACCGACTAGGCTGGGTCGCCTATAAACGCGCGCCCAAAGTTGGCATGACGCGCGGCCTTTGCGGCACAAAATATCTGTCGCAAATCAATCCTAACCGCTCCTCTTTGCCGGAAAAATTGAGCGATCTAGATTACATTTTCACGAGACAATGAGGTATGGGCATGTACACCGACATGCCGTCTACCACGCATGCCCAATCGGCCTTGCCAAAATCGTGTCCCAAGCTTGGATTCGACCAAGCTGGAGAGTGATGCTTGCGCACCTCTTCATGAACCCTAATTCCACTAACGGTCGCAGATGAGTGTCTCAAAGATCATCTCGTCCGTTCAACTTAACCTGCTTGGTTATAAAGCCTTGGTCAGGAGTTAGTTGGTCAATGAGGTGTCGTGGTGATTACCATCCGCCACTCTACCACACCATGTGGTCGGCCAATTAAGGTTATTAATTTCATTTTGTAGGGAAAATCCAGAATTAGTAATGTGCATTTACTAATTATATTTTCCGAGAGATTTCGATTGTTATTTTTGGATAGAGCATCCAGGAATTATGAAAACCGAATCTGTGCGTTTATGAATATCTTGAGAATATTTTCGGTTTTGGAAATTCCTTGGTGTCCAAACTTCCTTGTCTATAAATACACGAAGTTTGCCTTTCTAGCAAACTAATCCTTCGTAACAACAAACTTCCTCTTTTGTCTTTGTTACTGGTGTATCCGCCTATCGGATAGGAGAGTAATCTAATTAGGTGAAATCTCTTACGGCCACTCGTTTTAAAGTCTTCTTTGGGATTGAGAATCTCTAGCGTGACCCGTTGGTGGGAAACTAATTAATTGCGGTTTATCTTTGTTTTCGATTGATCTGATTGACTAACGGTGGTTGAAATCTGATTGCACCTAGTTTGTTTATTCTTGAGAATCTTCTCTCCTGATATAAGATTCACTCAAACTAGTTCAGAGTTTCGACAGGGATCTTTAGACTATTGTTAGTTCTAAAGACGATCTTGTGATAATCCATTGTTAACAGACTCCATTCTGTGCGTGATTGATCACAAGAGATTCAAGTGATTGTGTGCAGGTTTTTATAGAAAATTTAAGAAGATTTGAAGACAAAGAAGATATTGAAGATCTGACTTGGGTTTTATAATCTTTGGTGTGCACAATACTTTTTTCGGTAAAAGAGGATCCAATTAATAATCGGTTTATCCTTGAGGTAGATTCTACGGTACCATATGGATCATGCTTCAGGTTGATTACCCATTTGCAACCAATGAAATTCTGACCAGGAGAAGCAAGAACATAGCTCCAAGTGTTAGTATCCATGAATGCTTTGTGTTCTGTTAAAAGGTATTAACTGATGGTGTAACATGAACCATAAGATCATAAGAAATAGGATGCTTGGTGGTTTAATAAGTCTTTGGCTTGATAATACCATTTTTACCCCTTGTTATATAGGATGAGTTAAAGTTGTACTAGCCTGATCAGAAGAAATAGAAGCAGAATGAGTTGATGCAGAGATAACACTAGCATAATTAATTGAAGGAGTAGAAAAACAACGCACAACAACTTTAGCAGGTAAAACAGAAAGTGTGGCAGTATCAACACTGTCAAAATTGATATTATCAGATACAACTGTGCGAGAAGCAGTATTCGAATTGTCAGATGCACAAGAGCCTGGAGAAGAAGTAGTAGAGTCTGAATGAAATAAATGAGAGTACTAGTACTTAAGACCTTGAATAGTTTACAGGCTAGAGCTGGAAACAGTGATTCATTCATCAAATGTAACATATGCCGGGTGATGTAAACTTTTATAAAAGGAAACTTTGTTGTTTGGTCCTAAGCCCACAAAATTAGTTATAGTAGGGTCCAATCGGATTTTTTTTTTATTTAGAGGTCCAAAATTAATTAAAATCAACACGGTTCTTCGGATTAAAGGTGTTGTTGGATTAATCTTAAACGATTACCTTAAGGTGATTGAACATAAGATAGATCTAGACCCCACGAAGGAGTTTATGTTGAGATAAACGGAAGAGCCTTTGTCCGACTCATATCACTTGGTTGAATAGAGTTGATACCAAACAAATTTCTTGTTCCTTTACTGTTTGGAATACGAACTAAATGGATTTTTCCAAGTACGTGACTTATTCATAGGTCGGAGGCGTGGGAATACAGACGGAACTAAGTGAACTATAGGGTTAGTTACTTGGTCTCAACTATACGAAGTTAGGTGTAATTTTGTGTAGCGGCTTAAACCTGAGAGTATTCAATTCTGGACTAGGTCCCGGGGTTTTTCTGCATTTGAGGTTTCCTCGTTAACAAAATCTTGTTGTGTCATTTACTTTTATTTTCCGCATTATGATTGTTTTATTATAATTAAAGTAAATCACACAAACGTTAATTCCTATTTACTTGATAAAGCAATCCTATTATGTTTGGTTAAGTCTGAACCTTTGTATCAAGTAAACATACTTCGTTGTTGTATTGTCTCGATCTCGTATCCATAGACAATCACACGAAGTGTGAACCGATTAGTTGTATTGTCTCGAATCAGTCCATAGACAATCACTTTCGAAGAAAGGACTTATAGGTAGGAAAAGTTTTAGCTTGAGGTATATTTGGGTACCCTCGCCTTTTCAATTGGTATCAGAGCAGGCAAACACGAAAAGATCTAACAATATGTGTTTGGTGCGATCCAACCTATAAGAATGAACTCGAGTTCTCATGAAGCAACTTCAATTAACGTGACACCAAGATTTGACGGAACAAACTATCTATGGTGGAAATATGCTATGAGATCTTTTCTTCAATCATGAGACTTTAATACTTGGCTATTAGTCGTCGATGGTTATACTCTTCCAAAGAGAGAAAATTCAGAAACTGAGTTTAAACACTTAGCGGAATTTTCGAGTGAAGAAAGGACATTGGCAAAGCAGAATTCAGATGGTTTGAATGCTATTATTCATGCTGTAAGTCGCGACCTACAACATCATGTGTCAACATGTCAAACTTCGAAAGAAGCTTGGGATAATCTTCAGATCGTATTCAAAGGAAATTCTTCAGAGAAAGAAGCTAGACTTCAAACCCTCACTTCCGAGTGGGAAAACCTTCGAATGGATGATAACGACACTTTTGAGGAGTTTCACATTAAACTCTCTGAGATAATTAATGCCTCTTTCTCGTTAGGAAAGACTATTTCTGAAAAGGATATAGTATGCAAGATTCTCAGATCGTTGCCATCTAGATACGATTCTAAGAAGCATGCAATCGCTGAAGCTAATGATCTTTCGTCTCTATCTAGAAGTTCCTTAGTTGGAAAACTGAAGATCTTTGATCAAGAAATGTTGTCTAAACAAATGGAAAATCTGGGCTATAAAGCCATAAAAGGAGTTTCGACTCAATTTCGGAAGATTCCGATGATCAAGAAGATATCTTTACTGAAGATGAATGAGAAATAAACCATCACTTGTATCTTATTACTCAACGATTCAAAAGGCTATTGAGACATCGAACAAGAAGAGCACATGCGTCAAAAAGGAAAATTGTATCTCCACTTAAACGTGAAGACACCTGGAATTATGATGATGTTATTCCCCAATGTTACAAGTGCAGAGGTTTTGGCCATATCTCTCCAGATTGTCCAACCAAGGACACACGGTGGAAAAAGAAAAGCTTATACTGCCACTATTGATTATTGTCCTAATGAGAATAATCAAGTTGATGAGATAGATCATGTTGCAACTATTGCGGAAATCTGTGATTCTGAAACCCTTCCAAACATAGATACTCACGAAGAGTTCAATCCTTTGATTTTTTGAAAAATCGTTTCCATGTAAAGATAAAAGAACTCATCTTCTTAAGTCTGACATTTATGAAATAAAGTCATTGCTTGATCAACTCAAACAGAGTTTTCTGAATGATAAAGAGAAATTTAACAAGCGTCTAAAGAAAATCGAGGTTACTCAATACTCCGAAAGAGTACAAGTATCTAAACTCATCTCCGACATTAATTCTTCTCAAGATGACATTAGGGTGTTAAAAGCAAAAAATCAGAAATTGAGAGAGAGACTCAATTGCTTTGAAAATTCATCACCTACGTTGAATGATTCAAGAAACAAGAAGGTAAGAATAAAAAAATCTGAGGGATCCGATTTCAGGAAGCGTAATAATTCTAGTGTTTGCTTTCTATGCAAACAAAGTGGGCATTTTCAAAAGGAATGTTTAAATATTAAACAGAGAGAGAGACTGTATAAAACCAGAAATTCGAGATTTAGTTATAGATCGAAAATCTCTTCGAAACAAGAGAATAAGCTCTTTGAGTATCATGATCCCACAACAAGATTAAGATGTGAATCTAAGTGCTCAAATATTGTGTTGAAATCTCCAAAGGAACAAAATTCAACAACCAAATTATGATAGTTTAACTGATTATCATGAATCCTTACGAGTTACCTTAATAATGTGGAGTAAGGATATTGATGTAAATATTTAGTTTTAAATATCTCTAAAAATGGATTTTTCGGTTATGAAAAATATTCTCAAAGAACTTTGAAGAAAAGTTGTAAAAACTTATAAGAGGTAAAATATCTTGCCTCATTTTCGCAGAGTCCTGTCAAAAATGTCCACCTCTAGTTGCAGTTCTCGCAAAACCGAAAAACAATATTGTTTCCAAACAAGAAAATTCGTCATGAATCGTCTGATGGAGATTCTGATTCATCTCCATAGCTTCAGCATGGTGTTCCTAATGAAGAGATCTCCTCTCTCAATGATAATCTTCTCAAGAATCTTTCACTAAAGCTAGATCTAATTTTATGTGAAGTAAGGAACATGCAAAAGGATTTGAGAAGTAAGTTAAAGAAGTCAATGACAATGTTGTGAGCCTTGAATCTAGGCTCGTGATCATAGAAGATGATTAGATTCCGATGAAATCTGCGGATCCGGTTTCAGCATTGGATGAAAACTCGAAAAAGCCGATTTTAGAGTTTCACAAATGAGAAGTTTAATAGACATCAATTTTTGAATTCTTTCATTGATTGTATTGGTGTATTATGAATAAAACTATTATGAATAAAATTATTTGATTAGTAAATTTTCTTGTGATGATTTTTGGTTTACATAGCCTGTGCTTAATTGCTTTTACCTTATTTGTATGTATGTTTATGGGATGTTTGACTTCGGTTTCATTACCTTAATATTCGATCTCATAGATTGTAAACCCTCATGGTTTGGGTGACTTTTTGATTTAGCGGGATTAAGTGCTAGCCCTAGTTGGTAGGCTTTATCAAAGTATGAGGGGTTCTAATAGAAACAGTATGTGAAAAGTCACAATATGTTGAATCGGTTTGGTTTAGCATAAAAGCATATGTGTTTCGACGGTTTTCAAATTTTGCTTGCAATTGTTAAAACCCGTTTTCAACCTTTCTCTGGTAAAGGTTGAGGTATGTTGTTATTCTTTTGTTCACGCATAAGGATGACAACGTGGTGATATTTCGATATCAATTCTCCCTGGACGAAGATGCAATCATATTGGAGAAGTTGATGCGAAATTGGAGGTAACAATCTTGTTAGTTAATTGTTTTCGTGTTTAAGAAAAGCCTGAGTTTATATTATATATATTGTTGCTTTTGATTAACAAAATTTAGGTTCAATTGATATTTATTCCATGATGTGTGTGTGGATGTGTGTTTCAATTGGTTCGTGTTAAGAAAAACTATTGTTATCTTGCTTTATTGTGTGATATCAATCGTTTAGGCTTACAAAATTTCGGTGCAATTGATGTGTGTGTGATTCAATTGGTTCCGGTTAAGAAAAACTATTGTTATCTTGCTTTTGTATGGTATCAATCGTTTAGGCTTACAAAAGTACGGTGCAATTGCGGTGCTTATAATGTCTATTATTGTTTCAATTGCTTCCGGCTGAGGTGAATAATTATGCAAGTTGATTTATTTTGGTTTGTATTAATTATTTATGGCTTAACGAAATAATATGTATACGTGATGAGTTGTTTAGTCCAATTCGATTCCGGATAAGAAACTAAGTTAATTCTGATCTTAGTTTGTCTTATCAAAGTGAGGTTTCGGTTATTCAAGTCTAATCGAATGCCTAAACAAATAAATGCTAGTTAACTAACCTAGTATTTGGTTTGTTTAAAATTGAAAGGTCTAAGTTTATGGATAATTAGAACCTGATGAGAAAAATTGAGTTTATTCTTTATTTTGGTCTTATAGAATTAAGTGGTTGTTTTTGAACAATCGGTTTAGCAAAGGAACTAATGCGATTAGTTGTTTTTGGTTTGCTAAACTAAATGGGAAAAATTGTTTCGGGCAATTGTTTCCTTGGTAATATATCAAAATAAGACTACTTGTAGTTTCGGTTTTGATATTGGTTATCAGAACATGATGTGTGGAAGCCTCGTGCCTAAGTCTACAGGTTTGCAAGTCTATTCTGAGATTTATAAGATTCTTTTCGTGTTATCCGTTATTTTTTCGTTTCTTTGTCATTTTTGTGACAAAAAGGGGGAGAAATATATGGAGTAAACAAGTGATATTGGCATTGATTTTATATTAATTGGTATCACTAAGGAAAAGAACATTGGTACTGAATGTTTTATCTAAGGAAAGAGTGAAAGCACAGACTAAGGGGGAGTAACATGTCATATAGATTGGTATAACAAAGACGTGCGGATTGAATATATACCTATCTTCCTTAGGGGAAGTATTAGCTTTGTTATTATAATGTCAACAACGACATTTTCAAGGATTGAATGTAAGCAGTTTCACTGTGCTGTTGAATCGGGAATCAAGCGGATTGTAATGAATCATTATAATTCGTTTATCCATATAATGTAAGAGTTTTGTCACTCAAATTGACAAAGGGGGAGATTGTTAGAGCATGGCTCGGTTGAACCCACCAAGCGTTGGTATGTTAAGTTTGGTTGTCATATTTTAGTGAATCAAAACTCATGTTAAGAGTCGCTTGATTATGTACTAGAGTTAAACTTCGTATAGGTTAGCTTGAAAGTATTAGGATATGAGACATTACAAGTATTGCGAAGACTTGAAGATGTCAAGAAGCAAGGAGCTACAACGACAACAATCATCCTTCCACTTGAGGTTAGTGATATTTGACTTGAACTGTTTCATTCCCTAACGTATCTTTCAAGTCGTGCATATTGAAAACATAACTGCGAAGCATATTTTAATCTAGATAGACATAGTATTAAGGAATACAATACGAGGTTTATTACTTAACCTTTAAACTTTGTAGATAAGACATCACCATAATCATTTGAATGCTATTGTGATTATGCATGGGTATAAGGTGAAGATTTCATCCTAGGGAACAATGTTTACATGTGTTCTAAGGAAGTAAGTTCATAAACTTTTTTGGTGAACCGAAAAGGAAATTGTCAGGTTTTATTGGTTTTGTTATTCATTGCATATCTTATGAACAACCAATATGTGTGATAAAGTAGAACCGCTCGAAACTTGTTGTGTTTTTGGTAGAACTATTCACAAAGGCCTGACTTTTGTATTGGTATAACTTTTATTAGTAAAACCAATCTTAAGTAATCACCTTGGTATGATCGGATTATGACTGCCTTGGGGAAAGGGAACCGATACTTGTAAGGGGAAAGGGAACCGATCCTTGTAAGGGAAAGGGGAACCGATCCTAGTATGGGAAAGGGGGAACCGATCCTTGTAAGGGGTGCAGTACATCAAGGGGAACCGATCCTTGTATGGGGTGCAGCAAGGTTTACAGCAGAAAGGGGAACCGGTCCTGTGAACATGTGCAACACATATAAGTTAGATACCATATATATGTGGGGAACCGATCCTAGTACCTAGTCAACTGAATCTTTTGGGAAGCTAGTGTGACTATGCGTAGTACTCACATGGAGGTAGAACCGAAACTTGTTTTGGTAGAACTGTAAACCCATGATTGTGATTGAATGTTGGTTTGATCAATCACATAGTTCTTGAAAGTCAGATGAACCAATTCTAAACTTGTTTGGAAGTGTGGAAAATCGGTTTCAAGGTTGTAAGTGTAAAATAGAACTTACAAAGTTAAGATGTAAACAAACTTTGAACACGTGCTGAGAATGTTTATTTATATAATTGTTCAAAGATATTCCTTAACAACTAAGGGAAGAGAGTCCCAGAATCGAAACACAAATAAGTTAAGAATCTTTTGATTAAGGTTATTAATTTCATTTTGTAGGGAAATTCCAGAATTAGTAATGTGCATTTACTAATCATATTTTCCGAGAGATTTCGATTGTTATTTTTGGACAGAGAATTTCCAGGAATTATGAAAACCGAATCTGTGCGATTATGCATATCTTGAGAATAATTTTGGTTTGGGAAATTCCTTGGTGTCCAAACTTCTTTGTCTATAAATACACGAAGTTTGCCTTTCTAGCAAACTAATCCTTCATAACAACAGACTTCCTCTTTTGTCTTTGTTACTGGTGTAGCCGCCTATCGGATAGGAGAGTAATCTAATTAGGTGAAATCTCTTACGGCCGCTCGTTTTAAAGTCTTCTTTGGGATTGAGAAGCTCCAGCGCGACCCGTTGTTGGGAAACTAGATAATTGCGGTTTATCTTTGTTTTTGATTGATTTGATTGACTAACGGTGGTTGAAATCTGATTTCACCTAGTTTGTTTATTCTTGAGAATCTTCTCTTCTGATATAAGATTCACTCAAACTAGTTCAGAGTTTCGACAGGGATCTTTAGACTGTTGTTAGTTCTAAAGACGATCTTGTGATAATCCATTGTTAACAGACTCCGTTCTCTGCGTGATTGATCACAAGAGATTCAAGTGATTGTGTGCAGGTTTTTATTTAAGATTTAAGAAGATTTGAAGACAACTAAGATATTGAAGATCTGACTTGGGTTTTATAATCTTTGGTGTGCACAATACTTGTTTCGGTAAAAGAGGATCCAATTAATAATCGGTTTATCCTTGTCATAGATTGGATTGATTAATTGAGTAGATCGGTATCAACACGGTTCTTCGGATTAAAGGTGTTGTTGGCTTAATCTTAACCGGTTACCTTAGGTTGATTAAACATAAGATAGATCTAGACCCGACGAAGGAGTTTATGTTGAGATAAACGAAAGAGCCTTTGTCCGATTCATATCACTTGTTTGAATAGAGTTGATACCAAACAGATTTCTTGTTCCTTTACTGTTTGGAATACGAACCAAAGGGATTGTTCCAAGTACGTGACTTAATCATAGGTCGGAGGCGTGGGAATACATACGGAACTAAGTGAACTATATGGTTAGTTACTTGGTCTCAACTATACGAAGTTAGGTGTAATTTTTTGTAGCGGCTTAATCCTGAGAGTATTCAATTATGGACTAGGCCCCGGAGTTTTTCTGCATTTGTTGTTTCCTCGTTAACAAAATCTTGTTGTGTCATTTACTTTTTTTTCCGCATTATAATTGTTTTATTATAATTAAAGTAAATCACACAAACGTTAATTCCTATTTACTTGATAAAGCAATCCTATTATGTTTGGTTAAGTCCGAACCTTTGTATCAAGTAAACATACTTCGTTGTTGTATTGTCTCGATATCGTATCCATAGACAATCACACGAAGTGTGAACCGATTAGTTGTATTGTCTCGACTCAGTCCATAGACAATCACTTTTGGAGAAAGGACTTATAGGTGGGAAAAGTTTTAGCTTGAGGTATATTTGGGTACCCTCTCCTTTTCAAATACCCTTGAAAACTAAAGATCGACGAAGACATTTGGAGAACTTATGTATCAGGTATGTGAAGACTGAACCATTATATCTTACCATTCTATCTATTGAGACTTGTATATGGTGGATTTTCGACAAGGGATAAAATCATAAACTCATAATTATACGAAGCTCTGATCCAGCAATCATACGTGAGTATTGAGACACGGGTCTCCCATCGAATTCTCAACGGAGAGTACTTTCTCTCAGAGTACATGTAGATATGTAGTCTCACGACATATCTCATGAATACTGAACACTTTCAATGATTATTTCTATATAGTATCACGAGATGGACGACTCCTAGACAGCTTTCTCTGCCAGTATAGAGCGATAACGTCTTCAGGAACAAACAACGAGTTTACCCTGACTATATAAAGGATATGACTGACCGACAAGCTCATATCGGGATAATTAATGCTCCTGGACAGCTTGCTCTGCTAGTATAGAGCCACAAAGTTAATTATTCCTAATTAAGATTAATTCTGCCGTGACATTCACTACTGAATTCCCTGAATAATCTATTATTGCTCCTATTCCATGGTCGAATCCACGACTGGTCCCATGGAATGGTAATAACAATTGCTCATATTCCATGGTCGAATCCATGACTGGTCTCATGGAATGGCAATAAACAATTGTTCTGATTCTATGACCGAATCCACGGCTTGATCTCATAGAATAACAATAACTATATTATCTCATTACTCCGATTTCATGATCGAATCCACAACTGATCTCATAAATGGTAATAGATAAATCTTAATTACTATGATTCTATAGTTGAATCTACGATCCCATGGAATGGTAATGCTCACTTTATTATTCTGAATTCGTAGTCGAATCCTCAGCTGATCTTATGAATTAATAATAAACATCTTATTACCCAGTTTTGTGAATTATTCTCCACCGAGTTCCATAATTAGTAATAAATAATCAACAACCGGGCATCTGAGCTACCTCTAAGTAAGCCCCGATTCAAATGGTGAAGGTGTATTCAACGACGATACACTAACAGTCACCGCACGAACGAGTATTTCAAAATACAACGAAATGATGAACCTATGCAAAATAGGGAAGAAAATAATAAATAATTAAAAATATTGACCAGGGTGCTGGGAGCACGGACACACGACCGACCGACCGACCGTGTCGTGGTCAATCCCACGCCAGTTTTATATTTTTAATGCATTTTTATTATTTTCCATGATTTGATGAAAATTCTCTCATTTTATCAAATCTCCTTCGTCTCGAGGAAACTCCTCGGTTTCATGGTATTTTCATAAATTCGTAAAAAATAATATAAAATTAAGGAAAGAAGTGTGGGGCGTGACCGTTGGCCAGCCGACCATGCCTTGGTCCCAACCGGCCCCACACCTCACGGTTCCTCATTATTTTATTATTATTATTATTATTTCTCTAATTTCATGAAAAACTCCTTGATTTCATGGTATTTTGCACAAATCATCAAATAATAAATAAAATTATGAAAACTTGTGGGACCGGGCCACTAGCCGGCCGGCCATGCCCTAGCCGGTCCCATATGCCCCTTGTTTTATTATTTTATTTTATTTTTCCTTGAGTTCATCAAATTCCTTGATTTCATGGTATTTCTCTCAAATTTGGAAAAATTCCCTCAAATCATGAAAAATACTTAAAAAATATAAAAAATAATAATGAAAACTCGTGGGACCGCCACCTAGCCGGTCGGCCACGCCCCCACGGTCCCACACGCCTGTGTTTTTATTAATTTAATATTTTTTGCTTCCTTGAACTCATGAAAACTCCTTCAATTCATGGAAACTCCCTAAATTCATCAAATTTCTTAAAATTCATGAATTCTTCATAAAATCATCAAAAATATTATAAAATTAAGAAAAAAGGCACCACGGGACCGTGGTCACGACCGGCCGACCATGCCTTGGCCTCGGCGATCCCACGCCTCCTTATTCCTTATTTTATAATTATTTTCCATCATCTCATGGTGTTTTTCCTCAGTTTCGTCGAACCCCTAATTTTGGCATATTTTCTCGAATGGATGCTCAATTGCACGCCAGAAAATATCAAAATTCTCAGGACTGAGACGCGGACGCCTTGGGGACACGAGCACGCTATCTTGACTGACCAAGATTGGCTCTTTGGCTTACAGAAGCCGGTCCCATCAAAGTTTCATAGTTTTGACCTAATTTGCACAATTGCACGTATTAGGTCCAAGACTCTTCCAAACACTTCGGATTTTCATGAAGTGATCATCAGGCGGTCACGTGACTACCCAGGGCCGGTTTCATGACCCCATGGTCTGTCCCTCACTCCGTCATAATTAATTAGGTTTTCTCACCTAAGACTCAGGCGAGCATTTTCGAATAAATGATTAAACCATCATTTAATCATTCTTTCACCAAAAAATCGTCAACTCTTCAGGAGTTATTTGTATTTTCTCAGTGAGAATATGGACACTACATGGTTGATCCACGGTCTATGTAGTCGCTCCCTCCTTCGTCCCATGGTTAAACTTCTGACGAACCATGAATTGATCATCAATTGATCAAATTAGGGTTCTGAATCCAAGGATCATCATTCCAGATTCCAACCTTAATAATTTTACGACGACCTCATGGTCATTAATTTTATTAATTATGCTCGGTTCAACGACCAGTATTCTAATTAATATTTTTGGTACGCCGCCAATAATCCATCAGATGAGCAACACATACTCAGACGATCAAATATTCAACAATTCATCACATGAGCAACACTTGCTCAGATGATAAATATTTGCTCAAACCAAGGAATATTGGTTCAACAATCAATATTCAATGATCTATCGAATGATCAATACTCGCTCACTTCATCGTAAGAACTATACCTCTGTCTTATGACATGTTCAATTCATGAGTTTCAGAACATCATGTTCAAACTCAGCAACTACATGGACTCATCGTCCCATCAAACCACAAAGTCATCAATTGACTAACATACCACGAGACGTCAATCGTGTCACTTTGGGGGGATATCACTTAGAGTTTTGGTCTGGCGGTCTACGACACGTGTGTTCATACAGACGTTGGAATGTGAGCAAGTCGTGCAATCAGTTGAAGGAGTTCACAAAGTAGTGGATGGAAAATCAACCAAGTCATCACACGATGAGCAACTGGTCTCAAACACGATTTCCATTTCCCCACTCTTTCATCCCATCAACTGTCATACTTCACGGAATCATGGTGTCTAAAATTCCATCAATATAAATAAGTCTCTGAATCATGATTGAACCATCAGCATCAACAGTATCATCAATCTCACGTCTCATCGACAACACGAGATCATCAACTCATCAATTGAGCAACACTCTCAATTGAGAAATTTCAATCATTCAGAGCTTATCATATTCAGAATTCATACACCCACAATCTTTGATTACCATTGATTCCATACATTTCCCAGCTTCCCTCCTATAGATCAACGCATCCTCTCTTGTGACCGAATTTACTCTGGAATGGTCATTGTCTTGATTTAGGCCGGAGTACTACAGATTGATCTCTCGAATATAAAGCACCCCCTTTGCAGCGGTGCATCTGTGTGAGGTTTAACATTTCGCTCGGTTCGAGGAGTCTCCTCCGTACGGTCGTCTCCTCAATTCCTTAAAAACCAGCAAATCGTTTTTTCCCATCTACAGATTGGCGACTACAGTGGGATATCATTCTCTCGGTTGCAATCTCACAATTTCACAAGATGGTTGATCTCAGGTCAGGTTCAGTTATGAATCCTAACACAAACCGTGCTAGCACTAGCAACAACAACAATCAGAATATCCCGGAGACAATTCCGACCTCCAACACTGATGGTGGTGACATTACTCCTCCTCACGCCGAAGGTCATCCACTGTCCGGACGACACCCTAAAGAAGTCAGAGGAGATCCACCATCTACCATTGTTGATCTTATCAAAGCGCAGGAGACTCTTGCAAAGAATCAGACTGACATGGCTGCTACACAGAAGGAGCTGTGTAATTATCTCAAAACTCTTACTGACAAGATGTCAGAGAAAACTCAAGAGAAGGGAAAGGAGAAGGAGAAATCCTCAGACGACGATCCTGAAGTAATTCCAATCCATACAGTATAAGACGACGAAGTCCGCAAAACTGCTACAGACAACTCATCAGTGAAGGGATCATCGAACTTCATTACTCGCGAGGATCTGGAGCACCTCTTGGAGAACCGTGGGAAAGACAATACATCGCTTGTCCATCATAATCAACCTCCTTATCCTGCCGCTACGCAGAGGATTCAACTCCCCAAAGGTTACGTTTCTCCAACTTTCACCTTGTATGATGGAACTGGCAATGCTCGGGAACATGTCTCTCGTTTTCTCGAAGCCCTGGGAGAACATGAACATACACCTGGTATACACCTGGTATAACAACATCGCACCAGGGACTATCAACAATTGGGGAGAAATGGTTAACACATTCTACAGGAAATACTTCTTCGTGTCAGAAAAAGTCACCCTCTCCGACCTTGGAAGAATGTTTCAGAGGGTCAGTGAAAATCCCAATGATTATGTGAAAAGGTTCAGAGTCCAAGCCCTGGATTGTCATGACCCAAACGTCACGGAGCAACAATTGGTGGACTTGTGCATCAACGGCATGCTCCCGGTATACAGGGCCTTGCTGGAGAATCTTCGATTCCAGACTTTCTCAGAACTTCACGAAGCTACGAAGAGGTCGGCAACCACTGCACCCGATCTTTTGGAAAGAACAAAGTCTACAAAGACGGAGGATTCAAAAGACACTTGAGGAAACAGGCGTTTAATCAACAAGCAGTACAACCTGCAACCTTCAACAAATGCTGTCGCAGAAGGGAGTAAGCGAAAAGCAGAACCACAACACAAGCAGACTTCCTCCACCCCTTCAAAGACACAAAAGAAGGAGAATTCGAAAGTTCCTCCTCAGCATACGGAAGATCCAGAAGCACCTGATTTTCCCTGTTCAATGGAAGAAGTTAATGAACTACTCGATGCCTGGATCCAAGATGGTGCAATCAAATTGCCTTATTCAAGAAGGAACCAACTGAAGAATCCATGGAAAATCCTCGGTATTGCCGCTTCCATAGATACGTCAGCCATCCCACAAGTGATTGCAAAATTTTGAAGCGCATATTCAAAGAAAAGGTCGAATCAGGAGAGCTCAACCTAGGGACTAAGGGAGTACACAAAAAAACCCTCCCAGTTAGAATTTTTACCATCTCTGAACCTCATGTCAAGGAAGCGATCCAATCTCAGATCGAACATGTTTGCGAGTTGTTGTATCTTTCGAAAGCTCAAAGGAAAGACATGTTTGCTGCACTGAACCACATCGTGTCCGGAAAACGTCTTCTGATCCAAGAGACCACCACCGAACCTTCAGCCACCGACAAATAAATATATGACTGGGGACTGCTCACCACAGTGCACATTAAAGGAAATGAGTTCAAGAGGGCGTTCGTCAATTTTGGTACCGCTGTCAACATCATCCCTTTGAAAACTCTCAGAGCTGCTGGTATTACTCGACAGGAAGCCACCCACGCTCCCATAGCAATCAGGGACCACGAAGGAATCTCCAGAGACGCATACGGCTTCATCACTCTCAAAGTTACGGAAAGATTGATCTGCACTAAGGCCAAGTTTTTCATAATCCGGGAAGACCTTGGATACGACATGGTCCTTGGAAGAACTTGGATTCATGCTGGAAGGATAACGATGCCTTCAACACATCCTGTCATCGACAAGGATTCCGAGTCGGAAGACGAAGCAGAGGACGCACCACCGTTTGAGCATCTGGAAGAAGTAGAAACTCTGATGGGACTTACGCAGGAACTCGGAGAAAATCTGCACACCTTTGTCAGAAGTTTTCGAGCTCAGGCAAGTCTTATTCCTCCTCATGCTCCAATATTACCAATGTTCAGATACGCTACTATGGTCCAGGGACTTCTCCCCATGAAAAATTTAGCAGTTATCAAAAGCTACGATTGGGTAACTTCACCTCAGCAATATTACACCCAATGGTTGGGTTCAGAACTTCTTCAAATCGGTCACTCCATCGAGAGGTTTATTGTTGAAGACCTGGATAAGCATGATCAACACTATGCTGGATACTCTCTTCCGCGCGAGTGTCCATATGTGCCACAATTGTGGAATTCCTTCAAATAGGGAATTTCGAATCAGCGGAAGATATTCAAGGCACGATCGACCAAGCCTAACAAGTTTCATGATGGGGACCTGGTTCTCAAAGCAGTTCAGCGCGGTCTTCATTCTACGAGGAACTCCAATTGGGAAGGACCATTCATGGTCGCTAAGTCCGTGGCCGGAGGATAATACAAATTGATCAACACAGATGATAGAACCCTGCTACTAATTCACGAAAATTGGCTCAAGGCGTTTATCTGAAATTATTGGACATTTGAGGTATTGGGCGTTCGAAGCATTCATGGCGTTTGGATTTAACATTTAGGATTTTCTTTCATTTGTATTTCAATTCCTCCAAAACGTTTGCAATACTTGCAATTAATATTTGAATTCAGCAATTTATCAAAATTCAGTTCATATTTCGTAAAAGAAAATATCTATCAAATCTACAAGAAAATTCTTAACCATCAGTCAATTCAAAACCATCTAAATATCAAAACCCAAGTATAAACCTCACATCTCTTAGAAGTTCAGAAGTTCAAGAGATAATCAAAGGAAATCAGCAAGAAAAGGCTTTCGTTCATCAGCATCCTTCAAGATTTGCAAAGCCGCCCTCTCCTTGTTCAACTCCTCGGCCAGATAGGAAATCTTGTCCTCCTTCTCCTTCACATCATCATTGGGAAAGGGTATGTTCTTCTCACATGAATCCTTGATAACGTTTATTTGCTTGCGAAGCCATTTCACGTTGAGGCCAAGTCTCTCTGAATTCTCCAAGTTAAACTCCCAATCAAAGAGTATATCTGGAGTCACAGTATTCCTAGGTCTGGCACGCATATCACTCACGACACGCAAGATAACGCCTACTTGCATGGTTAAAGCATAAGCACGCCCAGGATTCCTGTCAACGATCATGTGGCCAAACTTCTTCCATATTGTCTCGTACAAGCGTGCATATTCAATGGGAACGTTGAATCCACCGATCAGTTCATGATATGGGAGTGAAGTGTCAAATGGAGGATCAAAAGCAACTACTACAGTTGGATATTCATACACTATTATACGGTTCTCAGTCACTGGAGCGGCTTCCATAACCAAAGCAATAATTCCTTCGGTATTCTCCGCTGCTGTCTCGGTTTCTCCTATCACTGAGGCAACAACCATCTGGGTTTCCATAACATCAGTAGATACCTTCTCATGTCCTTGAAGTGCAGGGATGGTTGTCTCTTCATCAATAACTCCAGAATGGTTAGAGTTATCATCGTTGGCTCCAGTATCCTCAACTTCGGTATTTAGCACCTAATACGAAGATTACACGAGGTTAGAGTCACGAATCCGAAGGAAATTATGAAACACAGTATACCATCAAGGAAACATCATCAAGGTTCATCATAATACATTCAAGGCACGAGCAAATTACATAAAAGTCATGAAAACACGTTTTACGATGAGTCCGTCTGAAGAAACTGAACTCTGCTCTGTACTAAGAGACGAACTGAGAGAAATATACAAGGAATTTGAGGATGGGTCATATACCATTGTCTTCGTATGAATGTCCTCTAAGACATGTCAAAATTTCATGACAATCCGATGAACGAGAAACTAGATGTGGCTAAAATATCAAGTGATGCAATCTGAAAAAATCCTGGAAGTTTACTATTTCGCCTTTTTCAGGCCCTGAACGTGCTCAAAAGTTAAAAAGCTTCTTTGGGTTAAAGCTTGGAAATTTTACGGGCTTGAATTTGCACATGCATATCATCAAAATCCGATTCCGGACGAAGATTCTACGGCATTTCTACTAAAAAGTTGGGTTCCGAATTTTCTGACGACGAAATTTGACTGAGTTTTCATATACGCACATGGATTCACATTCATTCATTCAAAAATAAGCACTTTCATACTTCTATGAAGAAGGTACAGAGTATATGCTTACTTTAGGGGTATCCAAAGCATTCAAGGAGTTGGGATTGTCCGTGTCAACGATGGGAGGATCATTACTTCCATTCAGCTCCAAATCCTTAGCACCGCGTGTGTCTCTATTCTCAAGAGACGGTCTAGTGGCAGCACTTTCCATATCCATAACGACATCCTCCTGGACATATTCTCAAACAATTAGCGGTTCATCAATAAAGCATCATAATCGAACATGTGAAGAGATACTTACAGCTTCTCCTTCATCGCTCAAGTCAGGAATTGCTTGCTCAAAGGCAGAGAACCGAAGACCATCAATACTTGATGGATCAAAATTATGCAACGGAATAACAATATCGGTTTCAATATCCTAATAATATGGGTGAGAAAGAGTCACAACCAGGAAAATATTGGAAACTCACCAAAGCACCAACTGGGGACTTTACGGTATTAGGTAACAGCTTATAACCTTTATGCCTGCCTTCTCCGCCATGAATAACCGCCTCAGTCTCTGAGAAATCTACACCGATTCGAGGTCGTATATTACGACCGTCTTGTGGTGAAATCCAGTTCTTATAATTTCGTGAAGATTATATGAAGAAACATACCTGAGAACATCCAGGAGACGACTTTCGTTTATCACCATAAAGATACTTCAATCTTAGTCGACTGGAAATCATCTCAGCCAAAGGAAGATCCTTGAATGGAGGTCTGGGAAATCTTACAAAGCCACGCAAATGCCCAAGTTGCTGATCCTAGAATTCTACATAACCTGGGGTTACATAGGCGAATCTATCAGAGCCAGGAAACCAGTAACTACTCCCTTCCACGTGAGTATGATCCAAATGAGTCCTAAGTTGCTCAACTGACGGCTTCCTTCTCCGTATGGTTGGAACACACTGATGCATACCCATTTGTCGAGCTGCTCTATCAATATTATACTCCTCCACTGAAAGCTCTCCAAACGTGGCTGATAGCAAATGACCAGGGGTGCAACTCAACATGAAAGATCTTTCGCCATCACTCAGGTGCGCACCAGACGTCAAACTCGTGCTTTCCCCAGTATTGAAAGTCATCAGCTGAGAAACATAATCAGGGACTGACACCCACGGGTGAAAATTGAACTCAGATTCTTCATCTAACACATCGATGAAGCGTATTTTAGAACGAGGATGCTTTGTGGACCAACGCATGATCCTAGCATTATCTTTCTCAGGGAAAGTATGGCGCGCATCAGCATTCGGTCCTTGTAGAACATTACGTGGAATAGGTGCATAATTCTTAAAGTTCTCCCATATCAAAGCTTGAAGAAACATCGTGTTGGAATAACACTCAATCTTCATAGAGCCGTTCGACACACTGGAGTCTATAATCAAGGAGTCCAGGTTGTAATACAAGGAGCCTAAGAATAAACTACCTATCGGAAGTTGCTCACCTTGAGCCATCTTAATAGCAAAGGGAATCACAAAAGTCTTCAACAAGTTTCCACTGTCTTCAAAAACGTCTCTGGACAACCATAAACATAAGAAAGTAGCAATGGGTAACATACCGTCGATGGGTTTATCAAAAACCTCGTCTTTGGGCCACCAGTGTGTCAACCAGTAAGCATAGCATCCTTTACTACCAGCCTTATTCGCTTTCTCCATTCCAGCTATCAAGACATGAGAAACGGCGGTCTCCTTATCTGAAAGATCCCCAGGAAGATTGCCCGTGATTGGGAGATGCATCAGAGCTGCCACGTCTTCCAAGGTAATGGTAAACTCTCCCCATCTACATATGAAAGTGTGAGTATGAATGCACCAGCGAGCAAATAGAGCCACAATACCACTTGCTTCATGATAAATGAACAACTCTCCAGAAGCTTGAATAGCTCTCGTCACCTGCGCCTGGACGAGCATAGTCCTCACATGAGGAAAACCCAACATATGCCTCGCCCAGCCGGCAAATTTCTCCAAAGGTCGTCGAGAAAGCTTAAACTCTATGATTGATGAGGTGAAGATCCCTCGTTCAAGAAAAAATCGAATCACTGTCTTAGGAGTTACCAATTTCTTCTGAGTAACAGTTCTGGGATTTATCAAAAGACGATACACTGGGGATTTCAAATGTTGCTCAGCTCATGAAATATCTTTTTCAAAAAATGCATCATCTATGTTCGGGACATTCTTAATCCCAGGGGTTTCGTCTTCGTCTCCCCTAACATAAGTTTCATCCATGCATGTCTCATCTCTAAAGATATCATCATCAACGCACATCTCTTCCCTCGAGGCGTCGTCAGCTTGGGAATTGGTCATCTTTGCTGAGTAGCTGAAAAGGTTCACACCACATTCTACTTCAGTATGCCGTCTAGATATAAATCAAGGAAATACAAGCAAAAATGGTAACTCTTACCTTTTATACTTCCACTAACAATAGTGATAGTAATGCTAGAGTTAACACCTCAAAATCGTTCGTCTCTTCGAAAACTGCAAAAACGAACGAAACTTTATTTAATTTCCGAAACTGATTTTTCATGAAATCACGGACACAATTTTTATAATGTGAACATTCACACAACTGACCTATGAATTTTATAACAATAAAATATTTCATCATAAATGTATTGTCTATCTTCGAAGGTTCCTCAAAACCCACGTTTTGATTTTTCGAAACAACAATTAATGCCACATTGCTCACATAAATTCTCAAGGATTTTATCTAATGAGATAAAATGCATGAAAATACAATATATCATCATATTTTGCATAATATATGTCACGGCTGCATATATAAAAAAAAACTATTTTTCCTTCGTATCGTCGTTATTTGTCTTTAAAACGAAGGTTTATTTCAAAATACTGTGAAAGCTCACATCTCATACATATGATAAAGTTTTGTATTTACATGAAAGCTCATAAGAAAATTTTTATCACTGGACACAAGTTCATCATATGAATTTTCCTTCGAGTCGTCGTAATTTGTCTTTAAAACGAAGGATTATTTCGATTTCGTGAAAATTTACTCCTTTTATGATAAAACCGTGGTACACATGAAAGCTCATACACTAAGTTTTATCACTAGACCTAAGTTCATATATTAAAAAAAAATCTCTCCTAAATCAGGGATTATAGTTAGTTTTCAAAACTAATGATCGAACGAACATACGTTTGCAAAAACGAGGGTTTTTCATAAAATTCACACCAATATATACACACATGTATATGGTTTCATCATGAACATGAACAAATCATGAAGGTCACAACATCATCAAACATAAAAAAAAAACGCACGCACCTGGTCGGCCGGAAGTTGGCCGGCGACAACGGCGACTGGCGGTGACGGCGGCGGGGATCAGGTGGTGGCGCAACTTCAAGATTCTCCTGCTGGCGTGAAGGAGGAGAGGTGATGGAGAGTTGTACGTGGAAAAATTTTAAAAAAAAAGGATTAATTCCTTTTATACAATTTTTTTTATTTCCAAAACCTAATTTTCCAAGTATTTCCTTATTGGCCCCGGCCCGCGAATCCTAACCGACCACGGACTCGTCGTCCAAACCAGCGGTTCAACACCAATTTATGCTCATCAAACGATGCTCCAATCATGATATTGAAGCCTTCATCAAGTCGTGGTTTGCTCATGCTCTCTAAATCCGGTAACGTCTCAACTTACGACTAAGTTCAATTACTGGTATTATTATTTATGGCCGGAAAATCACCATTTAATGCTGACTGAGGAACACAGCTTTCCTCAGTAAGCAGGGGACTTAATGTAGATGGTGGATTTTCCACAAGGGCTAAAATCATAAACTCATAATTATACGAAGCTTTGATCTAGCAATCAGACGTGAGTATTGAGACACGGGTCTCTCATTGAATTCTCAACAGAGAGTACTTTCTCTCAGAGTACATGCAGATATGTAGTCTCACGACTGGACAACGGCATATCTCATGAATACTGAACACTTTCAGTGATTATTTCTATATAGTATCACGAGATGGAAGGCTCCTAGACAGCTTGCTCTGCTAGTATAGAGCGATAACGTCTTCAGGAACAAACAATGAGTTTACCCTGACTATATAAAGGATATGACTTACCGACAATATCAAATCGGGATAATTAATGCTCCTGGACAGCTTTCTCTGCTAGTATAGAGCCACAAAGTTAATTATTCCTAATTAAGATTAATTCTGCCATGACATTCACTACTGAATTCCCTGAATAATCTATTATTGCTCTTATTCCATGGTCGAATCCACGACTGGTCCCATGGAATGACAACAATTGCTCCTATTCCATGTTCGAATCCACGACTGGTCCCATGGAATGGCAATAAACAATTGTTCTGATTCTATGACCGAATCCACGACTTGATCTCATAGAATAGCAATAACTATATTATCTCATTACTCTGATTTCATGATTGAATCCACAACTGGTCTCATAAATGGTAATAGATAAATCTTAATTATTCCGATTCTATAGTCGAATATACGATCCCATGGAATGGTAATGCTCACTTTATTATTCTGAATTCGTAGTCGAATCCTCAGCTGATCTTATGAATTAATAATAAACATCTTATTACTCAGTTTTGTGAATTATTCTCCACCGAATTCCACAATTAGTAATAAATAATCAACAACTGGGCGTCTGAGCTACCTCTAAGAAAGCCCTGATTCAAATGGTGAAGGTGTATTCAACGACGATACACTAACAGTCACCGCACGAACGGGTATTTCAAAATACAACGAAACGATGAACCTATGCAAAATAGGGAAGAAAATAATAAATAATTAAAAATATTGACAAAGGTGCTGGGAGCATGGACACACGACCGACCGACCGTGTCATGGTCAATCCCACGCCAGTTTTATATTTTTAATGCATTTTTATTATTTTCCATGATTTGATGAAAATTTTTTCATTTTATCAAATCTCCTTCGTCTCGAGGAAACTCCTCGGTTTCATGGTATTTTCATAAATTCGTTAAAAAAAAATATAAAATTAAGGAAAGAAGTGTGGGGCGTGACCGTTGGCCAACCGGCCATGCCTTGGTCCCAGCCGGCCCACACCTCACGGTTCCTCATTATTTTATTATTATTATTATTTCTCTAATTTCATGAAAAAACTCCTTGATTTCATGGTATTTTGCACAAATCATCAAATAATAAATAAAATTATGAAAACTTGTGGGACCGGGCCACTAGCTGACCGGCCATGCCCTAGCAGGTCCCACAGGCCCCTTGTTTTATTATTTTATTTTATTTTTCCTTGAGTTCATCAAATTCCTTGATTTCATGGTATTTCTCTCAAATTAGGAAAAATTCCCTCAAATCATGAAAAATACTTAAAAAATATAAAAAAATTATGAAAACTCGTGGGACCGGCCCCCTAGCCGGCCGGCCACGCCCCACGTTCCCACATGCCTTTGTTTTTATTATTTTAATATTTTTTGCTTCCTTGAACTCATGAAAACTCCTTCAATTCATGGAAACTCCCTAAATTCATCAAATTTCATAAAATTCATGAATTCTTCATAAATTCATCAAAAATATTATAAAATTAAGGAAAATGGCACCACGGGACCGTGGTCACGACCGGCCGACCATGCCTTGGCCTCGGCGGTCCCACGCCTCCTTATTCCTTATTTTATAATTATTTTCCATCATCTCATGGTGTTTTTCCTCAGTTTCGTCGAACCCCTAATTTTGGCATATTTTCTCGAATGGATGCTCAATTGCACGCCAGAAAATATCAAAATTCTCAGTACTGAGACGCGGATGCCTTGGGGACACGAGCACGCTATCTTGACTGACCAAGATTGGCTCTTTGGCTTACAGAAGCCGGTCCCATCAAAGTTTCATAGTTTTGACCTAATTTGCACAATTGCACGTATTAGGTCCAAGACTCTTCCAAACACTTCGAATTTTCATGAAGTGATCATCAGGCGGTCACGTGACTACCCAGAGCCGGTTTCATGACCCCATGGTCTGTCCCTCACTCCGTCATAATTAATTAGGTTTTCTCACCTAAGGCTCAGACGAGCATTTTCGAATAAATGATTAAGCCAGCATTTAATCATTCTTTCACCAACAAATCGTTAACTCTTCAGGATTTATTTGAATTTGCTCACGTGAGCATATGGACACTACATGGTTGATCCATGGTCCATGGTCCATGTAGTCGCACCCTCCTTCGTCCCATGGTTAAACTTCTGAAGAACCATGAATTGATCATCAATTGATCAAATTAGGGTTCTGAATCCAAGGATCATCATTCCAGATTCCAACCTTAATAATTTTACGACGACCTCATGGTCATTAATTTTATTAATTATGCTTGGTTCAGCGATCAGTATTCTTATTAATATTTTTGGTACGCCGTCAATAATCCATCAGATGAGCAACACATGCTCAGACGATCAAATATTCAAAAATTCATCACATGAGCAACACTTGCTCAGATGATAAATATTTGCTCAAACCAAGGAATATTGGTTCAACAATCAATAATCAACGACCCATCGAATGAGCAATACTCCCTCACTTCATCGTAAAAACTATACCTCTGTCTCATGACATGTTCAATTCATGAGTTTCAGAACATCATGTTCAAACTCAGCAACTACATGGACTCATCGTCCCATCAAATCACGAAGTCATCAATTGACTAACATATCACGAGACGTCAATCGTGTCACTTTGGGGGGATATCACTTAGGTTTTTGGTCTGGCAGTCTACGGCACGTGTGTTCATACACACGTTGGAATGTGAGCAAGTCGTGCAATCAGTTGAAGGAGTTCACAAAGTAGTGGATGGAAAATCGACCAAGTCATCACACGATGAGCAACTGGTCTCAAACACGATTTCCATTTCCCCACTCTTTCATCCCATCAACTGTCACACTTCACGGAATCATGGTGTCTAAAATTCCATCAATATAAATAAGTCTCTGAATCATGATTGAATCATCAGCATCAACAGTATCATCAATCTCATGTCTCATCGACAACACGAGATCATCAACTCATCAATTGAGCAACTACTCTCAATTGAGCAATTTCAATCATTCAGAGCTTATCATATTCAGAATTCATACACCCACAATCTTTGATTACCATTGATTCCACACATTTCCCAGCTTCCCTCCTATAGATCAACCCATCCTCTCTTGTGACCGAATTTACTCTAGAACGGTCATTGTCTTGATTTAGGCCGGAGTACTACAGATTGATCTCTCGAATCTAAAGCACCCCATTTGCACCGGTGCATCTGTGTGAGGTTTAACATTTCGCTCGGTTCGAGGAGTCTCCTCCATACGGTCGTCTCCTCAATTCCTTAAAAACTAGCAAATCGTTTTTCCCCGTCTACAAGACTATGTCGTATGACTTCTACTAGATTTAAAAATAAGCAGTTTCGAGTCAAGCTTGTCTTGTGAAAAATCTCAAAATATGATTCTAAGCAAAGATATTCAACGGTCCTTTATAATATTAGTTCTATGAATTAATATGTGGATCAATTGAAATTTTCCCATGCAAATAATTTTATCAGTTGGAAATATTTCAAACATCACAAGAGAGAAATATTGAACTTAATGATATTTCTACTCATGGTAGGTTGGCGAACTAAGTTTGCAAACCATATATATCTGAGATATATAAATACAGGAAGGTTAGCTAACCATTTTGCAAACCACAAGTTCAGTTGGGTATAGTTCACGAACCCGGTTGGAAAACCGTGGTGAACTGGATTTTCAAAGTTGGTATAATAGGCTAGCAATTGGGGAACCTGATTCACGAACCGTTGTCAATTGAGTCCGTTAGTCTTGTAGGGTTGGCAAACCCGATTTATAAACCGTTTCACCCTGACTCGTGAACAAGCCATTTGGTTGGCGAACCCTACCAACTGCCCCAGTTTATATTTTAGTATACACTCAAAAAATTATTCTCATGACATGTTTAGCATTACTGGAACTCTCTTAAACACTTCTAAGACTTTATTGATCACTTAAGCATTTATGTGTGTGTATCATGGATAAACTATTAAGTGTTTAAATGAATATCAAATTGTTTTTATTTTGTTGGCTAACTTTCCAAACCGAATGGTTATTATAAACGGTTTCGTAATCGGACCTAAGTGTATATTCTTTTATTGTTTTTCAAGAATATAGTTTGCTTGATTATCAAGTTATCCTAGCTTGAATTCTAAGAAACCTCTGGTCTTGGAAAAGCTATAAATAGAGATATTATTTCAACTGGGAAATCAACCTCTGACACTTTGTGTCCTAGTTGATTTTAGAGTCGTCCTCTATTGACCTAGGTTTCGTCTGAGAAACATAATTAGGTCTACGACTAAAAGACTTTGCTTTGGGGATTCGTGAAGCCGGGTCAGACTATCTTTACCTTGATAGTTCATGAATCCTGCTATTTCTTTTCTATTATCGAGGTTCTCATAATCTCTTTCAGGCAAGACAGATAGAAATCGTAAAGTTCCCTTCGTCTCAGACTTTGTGATTCCTCAAGATAGATATCTGAAAACTGATCTTAGTTGATCTTTTGAAGATTTTTCTTGAGAGGTGGTTAAGAATCCAAGCTGCTCTTTGGGAGTCGCAAGATTCATATTTGTGAGGTTGATAGCTTTGTCTATTGCAAATAGATTTTCCACACCTTGATCGTTGATATGAACGGAAAATCAAATAAGCTTATCTGTTAGAAGCATATTGGTATCAAAAGTCTTCACTTCGTCTGAAGCAACTCTTATGTTGTAAAGGACGTCAGCTAAGGGAATCAAGTTCGTAGAGCCTTGCGAGGTTCAAAAGACGTAAAGAGCGCGACTGTAACTGAATCGTTTGGAGGGTGGAGTCGATCTCAACTAAGTTCCATTCCGAAGTTTGATAGTAGGCTAGTATCTGTAGCGGCTCAATACAGTGTGGTGTTCAAATCGGACGAGGTCTCGGGGGTTTTCTGTTGTTGTAGTTTCGTCGTTAACAAAATTTATGGTTTCTTGTGTTTTTCCTATTCAACATTATATTGTTTATCTTCATAATTATATTTTTGCAGGTTTGTACATATTTAATCTAAGTAGATACGTCCGCTTAATTGTAACTGATTAAGAGACTTGTTTCTTGTAAAATATGTATCTTGAAAGATAGATAACAAGTTTCATCACTTGGCATAATTCCAATTGAATTATTTAGATATGACTAAATATATCTTGGATATTAATTTATGAAATCGTCCAAGTACTCTGCTTAACAATCATGTTCACAGACCTTGTGTCTATACACATATTGACTGAGTGGAGGTTGAGATATAAAATTTATATACATATTTTCAAGGATCATTTAATTGATCTACTTGCTATTGTATTAAGTTTTGTCTATACATGTAGCCGAATGAAAAAGTTGGGTGTACTTGGTATCCCCTGTGTTTTCAATTCTAGCATCCACATATTGGAGAATACCTATATGGGTTTGAATTTTAGAAGCACAAAAAGCAACAGGAGTACCAAGATATTTTTCTCGTAAATCACGACCATGAATATTTAAAATATCAGAAAGTTGATTTATCAATTATCTGGCATTTTTTTACTGAATAAAATGCCAGACATATCAAAGTTAATTTATTGTCCAGAAGCTAGACATTACTTATGCAAATAATCTTTAATTACATGAAAGTCTTTCGCAATAGTTATAGAAAATAACAAGGAGTTATCAGGAAACAGTAAGTGAGTGATATTATGAGAGTTTCTACTAACATTAATACCCTCCAGACCTTTCCTAGCCAGAGAGTCTATATCAGTAGATTAGAGCCTCTGAGCAGATAATATAGAGATAAGGGATAAGAGATCCTCCTGCCTCATACCTCTTCCATGATTGATCAAACTAGTAGGCACACCATTAAGCAAAACAAAATAAGTCATAAAAGATAAGCGCTGGTCAATTAAACTAACTGATGAGCACACAAGTGTGACGCATTTTCACCCATAAATACATTAGCCGAGACTTATTTTATCACTAATAAACTTGTTTGTAGGTGTTTTTGGCAATAGACATTTTTGGAAAAATCAGCTCGAATTACTTATTCAGACTCTCACTGTTGGTTAAGGGGAACCTCAATTACTAAGGGGCACCTTCTTTACTAATAAGAACCTATTGCTATTCACACTCCAGCACTCAGTATAATGGGAGACCTTCTTCTTCGTTTGAATATTCAATTTTGGCGGAAAAATGGTGGCAGAATTAGGGTTTGACTTTTGGAGGTGTTCGAGTGAGACTTAATGGCTGAAATTGAATGGGTATCTTCCTTTTGGTTAAACAAGCTTGGTAAGGTCTTTGAAATGGATCAAATTTGGTTATAGTGATCGATTTGAAGCAAAATATGAAAAATACTTTTGGCGGGAAAGTGGTTTAGCGGAAGAACAATATTAGGGGTTTGCGATTTGACCTTGTTTCTGTGAGATTAAAGGGCTGTAATTAATTGGGTTTACTCTGCTGGGGTAGAAAATGATGATATATGTGTTTCTTTCGACCCAGTTGGGATGCATACTCGGATTCAAAGAAAACAGGGAAGTCACAAAAACCGAGAGTTTTGTGAAGGATTATGGGGAGTTTTGAGAGAGATTTAATATCGGATTTAGATTGAAACCATCATGTTTCTACAAAACAGGGTTGGTATAGTTGTTTGTTTCGAAAAACTTGGGTTGCATCATTGGATTGAAGCAAACAGAAAGCACGAGTTTTCACGGTTTCTATTTGAGTTATAGCGAATTTGAGACGTGTACTGAACGTGTTTGGAGAAGTTTAGTTTTAATTTGAAGCATGACTGAGATAAATAAGGAAGGTTGGACAGATGCATGGATGAGGCAAGAAAGGGAAGGAAATATCCGGAGAACATCTTTGTTTATTGCCGAGTAATAGAACATATTTGGGAGTGGTGATGTTGGTTATATAAAGGGTTTACGGGATTCAGAGAAGGATATGGAGCGATAGGGGATAGATCGGAGAGGTGCAGAGAGCAGAAATCACGAGTTGCAGTGCAACTTCTGCTGCTGCTGAAGAATCATACGAAGAACATAATACTGTTAGGAACTGTCGTTCATGAGCGTCATCTTTTGTATCCTTAAACGACAATTCTTATGCGACACTAACGAGATATTGTTCTTTGTAAAAAGTTGTAACAGTGACTCTGTAACGGCCGCTGGGTGTTGCAAATTCCCGGTTTATGTTAGTTCTCCTATTTTTAACCATTGTACACACTTTTTGAGCAATATAAAAATCATTTGAGATTGTCTACCACATGAGGAGCTAAACCCCATCACTGGGAAAACGGAGGAAGCAACTTTTCATGATTGTGGTAAATGAATTAATTCTTTTTATGACTTTTTGCATGGATTTAATTGATTTATGATTTCTATTAATTATTTTTTATTGTGTCTGATGTCGCATGCTTAGTTTTGATTACTTTTGATGCGTCATGCTTACAACTTACAACTAATGTTTTATGAAATCTATTGTTGGCGAAGGATTAGAGTCACAACTTCTTTTGTTTGAGTCGTATTGTCTAGAGTTAATGACTGAACTACAAGAATATGAAAAGTAGTGAAATCCTGCGTCCCAGTGTCTTTTCATCCTGTGACCATATTTGTATATATATTTTCTTATTTTTAGTATTTTCCATTATTTAAGCCTAAAATCAATTTCAACAAAGTCCGAGTGAACGACAACTCTATTTACCACTATCTAAAATTCGATCATTTTTGGCGCCGCCGATACAGACTTGTTTTTAGATTAATTTTTAGGTTTGTTTTGTACAGTATTTTCATTTCATTTTGGATTTTATTTTTTCCTTTTTATGCGTTTCTTTTTGTATTTGTTTTCAGGGACTTTTTGAGGATGATGACTTCTTCTGAGGAGACGCCACCTAAGATGACGCTGGCGGAATATAAGCGTAGAAATTCAAATTATCAGGCAACCTCATATGAGATGACGCTTGGTGAATATAAGCATAGGCAACGGTATGGAGTTTCTGCTCCACATGAGGTAAGTGAAGAATCGCCTCTAATGATATATGAGAAGTATTACAAATACACATCACTTAGTTTGGAACAAAGATTGAGAATTCTGGAATGCCAAAAATTAATTAATGATGATGATTATCAGTCTTGTAGTGACTCTTTGTTCTAGACAGAATTTGTGGATGACCATGTGGATGATCGTGTAGATGATTTTCCTAATTCCATTGATGAATCTATCTCACAAGATAATTCACCCAACTTAGATGTTGTTTCTAGACCCCTAGACTTCCAAAAGTTACCTAATTTAGGGTCAGAATTGTGTGCTTCTAAAATTTTGTTGGAATACTTTACATCTAAATACCCAGAGGATTTGCCTATTTCTAATACAGTGCATGAGCCAATTGAAAATTTCCCAGTCCCAATAGTATCCCCGTATTATGTTCTTTACACACTTCCTTGTGTTGTAAAAACTTGGTTTGGAGGTAAGTCTATGTTTTTGATAGTTTCAGTGTCTGTGCATCGTTATATCATAAGTGTGAAGTTGTCATTTGTAAATGTTGTATTTTGGGTTGATCCCCAAATTTTCAGGTTGTTAGTTTATGGGATCCTTTTTGTATATTCCAATAGGTGTATTTTTATTTTATTTTTTATATTTTTGTTTACGTTTTGCATCTTATGAATTTCCCATCTTAAGTTTTGGCGTTGGATGACTCAATTACATTGAGGACAATGTAATGTTTAAGTGTGGGGGAGCGGTTAACTTTTTACTTTACTTTTTTCAAGAACCAGCTGTTGAGCGGGTCAAAAAAAATTAATATATATATATATAATTGTTAGGCTTATGACCAGTTGTGTAACGGGTCTATTTTTCATGTATTTTCTTATTATGACCAGTTGTGTAAGAGGTCTTAAAAAAAATCAATGATCAGCTGTGTAGCGGGTCTTTTCTTTTTTTTCTTGCATGTGATGACCAGCCGTGTAGCAGGACTAAGAAAAAATGATATGCCCAGCTGTATAGCGGGTCTTTCTTTCTCTTATTATATGACCAGCTGTGTAGTGGGTCAATTTTCTGTTTTGCTCGAGGACTAGCAAAATGTAAGTGTGGGGGAATTTGATGAGCACACAAGTGCGACGCATTTTCACCGATAAATACATTAGCCGAGACTTATTTTATCACTAATAAACTTGTTTGTAGGTGTTTTTGGCAATAGACATTTTTGGAAAAATCAGCTCAAAAAGTTGTTAAAAGCACCCCCATAGGGCATTTGTTATTCGGACTCTCACTGTTGCTATTCACACTGATCATCACCTATTGCTATTCACACTTCGACACTCAGGATAAGGGGAGACCTTCAATATTCAATTTTGGCGGGAAATTGGCTTTTGGAGGTGTTCGAGTGAGACTTAATGGCTGAAATTGAATGGGTATCTTCCTTTTGGTTAAACAGGCTTGGTAAGGTCTTTGAAATGGATTGAATTTGGCTATAGTGATCAATTTGAAGCAAAATATGAAAAATACTTTTGGCTGGAAAGTGGTTTAGCGGAAGAACAATAGTAGGGTTTGCGATTTGACCTTGTTTCTGTGAGATTAAAGGGATGTAATTAATTGGGTTTACTCTGCTGGGCTAGACAATGATGATATATGTGTTTCTTTCGACCCATTTGGGCTACATACTCGGATTCAAAGAAAACAGGGAAGTCACAAAAACCGAGAGTTATGTGAAGGATTATGGGGAGTTTTGAGAGAGATTTAATCTCGGATTTGTATTGGAACCAGCCTGTTTCTACAAAACAGGGTTGGTATAATTGTTTGTTTCGACAAACTTGGACTGCATCGTTGGATTGAAGCAAACATAGTACATGAGTTTTCACGGTTTCTATTTGAGTTACATCGAATTTGAGACGTGTATTGAACGTGTTTGGAGAAGTTTAGCTGTAATTTGAAATATAAATGAGATAAATAAGGAAGGTTGGACCGAAGCAGATGCATGGATGAGGCAGGAAAGGGAAGAAAATATCTGGAGAATATCTTTGTTTACTGCCGAGTAATAGAAGATTTTTGGCAGTGATTGAGCGAGATTTCTTGGTGATGTTGGCTATATAAAGGGTTTACGGGATTCAGAGAAGGATATGGAGCGATAGGGGATAGATCAGAGAGGTGAAGAGAGCAGAAATCACGAGTTGCAGTGCAACTTCTTCTGCTGCTGCTGAAGAACCATACAAAGAACATAATACTGTTAGGAACTGTCGTTCATGAGCGTCATCATTTGTATCTGTAAACGACAATTCTTCTGCGACACTAAAGAGATATTAATCTTGGTAAACAGTTGTATGACTCTGTAACGGCCGCCGGATGTTGCAAATTCCCGGTTTATGTTAGTTCTCCTCTTTTTAACCATTGTACACACTTTTGAGCAATATAAAAATCATTTGAGAGTGTCTACCACATTAGGAGCTAAACCCCATGACTGGGACAACATAGGAAGCAACTTTTCATGATTGTGGTAAATGAATTAATTATTTTTATGACTTTTTGCATAGATTTAATTGATTTGTGATTTCTATTAATTATTTGTTCTTTTTCTGATGTCACATGCTTAGTTTTGATTACTTTTGATGCGTCATGCTTACAACTTACAACTAATGTTTTATGAAATAAATTGTTGGCAAAGGATTAGAGTCACAACTTCTTTTGTTTGAGATGTATTTTCTAGAGTTAATGACTGAACCAAAAGAATATGAAAAGTAGTGAAATCCTGCGTCCCAGTGTCTTTTCATCCTGTGACCATATTTGTATATATATTTTCTTATTTTTAGTATTTTCCATTATTTAAGCCTAAAATCAATTTCAACAAAGTCCGAGTGAACGACAACTCTATTTACCAATATCTAAAATTCGATCACTAACCCAGTGAGAGGATAAACCCATTTTTAGAAAGACTTTCTCTAAAAAAGACCACTTAAGTTTATCAAACACCTTAGACATGTCAAGTCTAATACCAGCTAAACCCTTTTTTCTTTTATAGTGATTAACAGTGTGAATAGCTTCATTAGCTAGAATAACATTGTCAAAAAATACTTCATTTTGGGACAAAAGCACTCTGGTCTTGAGATATGAAACTATCCATAAAGGGTCTTAGTCTTTTATCTAAGGTTCTAGACAAGACTTTGTAAATAAAATTACATAATCATATTGGTCTGGGATACAAGCTCAGCCAGAGGGATTCTAGGAATCAGGGAAATATACATATGATTGAAGACTTCAGCTATATGACCAATTCTGAATCAAGTTTCAGTCATCTCGATGACAACTTCTCCCACAATATCCCAGTGTTTTTGATAAAAAGACCAGTAAAGCCGTCAGGTCCTTGAGATTTTTTTTCCTCCCATTTGAAAGACAACCTTATTGATTTCTTCAGCATATAACTGATCATTTAAATGATTGTTATCTTTTGTATAAAACTTCATAGGAAGATTCTGCAGAATTTCATCTTGGAATTATTGAGGATGGGAAGAATATATATTCTTAAAATAATAAACAAAGGAGTTGCTAATACTTTCTCTATCAGTTAGAGTAGTACCTGCATAATCTTTAATCCAACTGATGACATTTCTTTTTCTCCTGAAAAGAGTAACTCAATGGAAATAAGGGGAATTTCTATCACCTTCCATGAGTCAAACCTATCTAGATTTATCCCTCTAGTATAAGGTTATACAGGTAAGATAATCTGACTTTCAATCTGGAGATAAAGTGAGAATTCATAGGGTCAGAAGTTTGAAGCTTGGTTGAATCATTCCTAGTGGTAATATTGGTTTGAATATTACCAAAATAGGATTTGTTCCATTCCCTGAGGCTTTTCTTAGTATTCAATAATTTAACTCTAAGTTTGTAGGCAAGAGAAACCACAACATTAACAGACCAAGAGTTAGGAATAATGTCTCTACGGGTAGGGTCTTTTATCCACATAGCCATAAAATGAAAATATTTTGGCATATAATAATCTTCAAAATTAAATCCAACATGAACAGAACAATGATCAGAAGAATCTCTAGGTTAATTATTAACACACAAATTGTGAAATAAAGTGTTTGCATATTGGTTTATAAAACATCTATCAAGTCTTTCAAGAATTTAGTTTGGACCATGTTGCATATTGGACCAACTAAATCTAGGTCCATAGAAATCAGGATCAAGAAGATTAAAAGTATTGCACAAATTTTTAAGGTTATCAAAGTTACTATCTGTTAGAGCACTGCTCGGTCAAACTCGCATGTGTTGCTATCTCAAGCATGTTTGTCAATGTTAGTGATCAAAATTACAAGTCTTTATTTCTAGTCTACTATAGTCTAGTCTCGGACTAGGATAGAAAGTTTAGTTGAGCTCAATAACTCCATGGCAATCATCATACAAGACGAAGAACTACTCAAGGAACTGGTGGAACTTCATCAACTAAAAGGTATGTGAAGACTTGAACTTATCTATCACTCAAAAGTCTATCTACTCTATCTCCTATTTTGAGACAAAAGTCGTTTTTCTATATAGACTTTGATTATACACATTTGCTATTTCTAGCCGAGTTTATCTCGCTTATCTATTTCTCGAAATACGTGTTGGTAAGCTTTCGCTTTGGCCAAGTTCATCTTTACCTAGTGACCAAAGTCATGTTATGTTTCAGTCACTTTGAGAATTGCTTTGACGAAAAATGGTTTGTGAATAACATCTATATAACGTCCTCTAAGAATGTTTCGATGATTGAAATTAGAGTTTAGATTATATAACCATTGTTGGATATAAGAATTGTGTGGAAACACATGTATGTATAAGTCCTTATTATTGAACCAAAGTATGCGTATTTTGTTGATCAGGAAAACCGGAACAAGAGCTGTGAACTCAGTCCGCAAACTGGCGAAGGTTCTCATCCCGAGAATATCTGCTGGAGTTTGTGAACTCCTTCTGGGAACTTAAGTCCACTAACTGAGTCTGCGTACTTAAGTTGGTTATATCTAAAGACAATTTTTGTGAACTTATATTTGTATTAACTGAGGAATGCAATTTGCAAACCGTGGATATAAAGTTCATGAATCGATTCGAGTGAATCAAATCGTTTTTGCTTCAATTGTGTCTTGTATACTTCTATAATATTTATACAATTGAACAACTCTTTAACTAGTTCATTTGAGTCATTTGAACTAGTTATGGTGAAGAAGAATATGGTTGATATGAAAGTGCTCATATGGTTAACCATTTGGTTAACTATTGTATAACCAAGAAATGCACATGTTTGGGTACGCTTACACAAACCTAAAATCGTGCATTTCATTTGTGTGTAACAGGATCAGTTTTCGATCCAACAGTTGAAAGATATTAGCTTGAATCTAATCAGGTTTTCATCTAACGGTGAATATTGAATGCTTTGTTACTAAGCTAACATTGATTGCAAACCCTGATTTGAAAGACTATATAAAGGAGAACTTTAGCAACTGGGAAACCTAATCCCCACACTTCCTGTGTGATACTAGTTGTATAAGCTAGAGTCGATTCTCCTTTAACCTTAGGTTTCTTATCGAGACCCTTTAGGTTAACGACTTGAAGACTTCATTCGGATTGTGAAGCCAGACCGATACTACTTTCTTGTAGTTGTGTGATCTGATCTTGCTGATTCTATCGTGTTGAGTACAATCGTAACGATTGGCTTGAGATTAATATATCCGATAGGCAAGATATAAAAATAGTCACAAACATCTTCGTATCATAGTTTGTGATTCCAAAATATATTCTTTCGCCGCGTCGATTAAGATTATTGTGAGGTGATTGATAATACTAGACTGTTATTCGGAAATATAAGTCCGGGTTATCAATTGGTTCATGTTCACCTTGATTTATCAAAAGACGGAACAAAACTTGTAGGTATTTCATTGGGAGACAGATTTATCTATTATCGCAGAGTTTTCTGTGTGATACAGATTTGTTTATTAAAGTCTTCGACTTTGGGTCGTAGCAACTCTTAGTTGTGATTGAGATCAGCTAAGGGAATCAAGTGCATAGTATCCTGCTGGGATCAGAGACGTAAGGAGCGCAATTGTACCTTGGATTAGTGTGAGATTGATTGGGGTTCAACTACAGTCCAGACCGAAGAAGTTAGTTTGTAGTAGGCTAATGTCTGTAGCGGCTTAATACAGTGTGTGTTCAATCTGGAATAGGTCCCGGGGTTTTTCTGCATTTGCGGTTTCTTCATAAACAAAATTCTGGTGTCTGTGTTATTTCTTTTCCGCATTATATTTTGTTATATAATTGAAATATTACAGGTAGTGCGTTAAAATCAATCAATTAGAATATCCAACCTTTGGTTGTTGATTTACATTGATTGACACTTGAACATTGGTCTTTGGTACCGTTCAAGTTATTTCGCATAATAATCAGGCTCACGGATTTCTATCTGTTCGATTTGCTTATTACATTGTGAAATAGAGATATTAGAACTCCTTGATATACTTTATTAAGAATGAGTCTAGTTGATTCTCTTGAAAGTATATTGGAGTTAGTTCATACAGATTGCTAATCGAAATATTGGGTGAGGTTGTTATACCCCCGTTTTTTCACTATCTTCAACCTCTAAACCACCATCTTCAGTTCCTAAAAGGGCATTAAAATCACCAACAAAGAAACAGGTTCCTCAGTAAGGGATGGAGGTAAGTTACACTGAGATTCCCAAAAAGCTTATCTAAGGATATTATTAGGTTCTCCATAGATAAAGTGTATATGCAAGTTTTAGCACGTATAAGATCCGCAGTTGTGATATAGATGCCTCTAAGGTCAGGGGATAAATGTTAAGATCAATTCCATGTTTCCATGCCTGGACCAAACAACCACTTCTACCAATGCATGGCACATTACAAGTGTTAGGGAAACCCATATTTCTCAATTTCCAGGAAGCAACATCTTTCTTCATTATAGTTTCAGATAGGAAGATAATATCAGGGTTGATGTTTTTAAAGAGGATGTACAATTCTTTGTTAGCAGATTTTTTACCTAACCCGGCCACGCACATTCCAGCAGAGCATATTGACATTACTAACATGATGAATAGAGGGGGTAGAGGAAATTAAGATATTAGGCACATTAAAAGGAGAAAGTAAGGAATGATTTACCTGACGGAAGAGTTAGAACCACCACTAGGATTTGGATTGACCGTATTCCCATCCAAATGAGAAATTTCATCAACATTTAGATAAAGGTTGGTAGCCTCATGAGAACAATTTTTGCAGACATCATTGTTATCTGAAGAAGTATGGGTAGGTTCATTAAACTCACCATAAGGATTAACCAGGTTGTGGGTATTGAAGGAACAATTGATATGATTGACAGGTGGAAGGGTTCCCAGATCGATAATGTGTGGAAACAAAACATTATAATCAGGTTCATGAATATAAGAACTTTCGGGTGGAATGACAACAACACTAGCTAGAGCTGGTTTAGTTGTTCTGCTTTTTTTTTCTTTAGGTCATCTCTTGGATTCAGTTTCCTTTTAAGATTAGAAAGGGAATCATGTTCAGCATCAAGGGAAATCATTTTTTTTCTCATGATAGCTGGTATTTGAGATGGTACCGCGAAGCTTTTGAATCTTCTGTTTGAATTACTAGTATGAACCGGACCTGATTGTCCCGATTCAATATCATGTTGACCATCCAGAGTCAACTCAGTGCTGACAATCTCCTGGTTAGGAAATTGTTTGTGAATAACTGGTAGGCTATTGTCTACTGAAGTGGTATGATGAGCCAATACATGACCTACATCATAAATTTTCAAAGTTTTGGATCTATTGTTGAACGGAGCCATATGGAACTTTTCTCAACAGATTATCATCTTCACTTTGTTTGGATAATTGTTCAACAACAACCTCTTTACCTTTTCCATTGGTAGTAGCATTAACATTGTCATCTTGAGCATAACTATATCATCTACAGTGATAGGTGGGTTAACAATTGCAACATCTGAAGTCGATTCAGCAGATACCACGTGAGGTTGTAGTGGCATCCATTTAGATACTTTTGGGAGAGTATACTTTGAGTAGGAGGGGTTGTTAGCCGCTTCTTTATTTATTTTTATTTTTTTTTTGAGCTTTTGGGCACATAGTATCTTTGTGATCTATAATTCTGCAAGAGAGTTACGGAAGAATCTGGGGACCATGAAATAACGACACTTAAGGAGGAAATGAGCAATTCTGCCTCTACTAACTAAAGGGATACCGGTTGGAATAGGTTTTTACGTAGAAGTACACACAAAAATCTTGACATTCTTCTACAAAGGATGGTTTCCGTACGGATCTTTAGCATCCACTAGTTCCCCTAGCTTGAAAGTCATCTTCTTGAGATCTTCAAACTGTGTACACCATTAATTCGTCAAAGAATGAAGTTTGGTAGTTATCCGTCCACCCTGTTGGAGGAACCACTCTTAACACAATAAGAAATCCACAAGCAAACCAATGGCTTTGATAATCAACCCTATTGAAGTCTATCTCAGCAAGGAAACAAATCAGAACCTTATTTTTTAGCTCACTGAAGCTAGTGACAGTTGATGTTTGGACCAAAGGCCACTGAGTGCAGATATGATTTCTGATGGAGGCAGTTGGTATGAGAGTTTCACTACATACATGGTCGATCATACATCATTTCCAGTTGGTATAATTTTCAGAGAGAACAACAGTCTTGTCAATATAGACTGGTTCAGTTAGGGTTGAAGGTAAATTTGTTGGGATAATGAGTTTGTCTGCCATTTGAGACGAAGTGTCTTGAATATCTTTTTCCGATTTTTTTTTTTTTACTTTGTTATCTTGATGATCCATCTTCAGATGGATGGAGATAAATATGTTGAAAATAATTGAGCTTTGAGTAGATTGAAAAGTATTTTTGAAATATGTGGATGAAATGTGCTGGTGTATATTAATCTGAGCTAGATAACACCATTTAATAGTGAAACATATGCTATGAAAAAGACATTATACAACAATGCTGATATGGAGATAGAAAGTAGAAGACTTTGGGATTTTAACCTTAAAAAAGTGTTAGAGTATTGCTCGGTCGAACCCGCATGCGTTGCTATCTCAAGCATGTTTGTCAATCTTAGTGATCAAAACTATAAGTCTTTATTTCTAGTCTACTATAGCTTAGGTCTCGGACTAGGATAGAAAGTGTAGTTGAGATCAATAACTCCATGGAAATCATCATACAAGACGAAGGACTACTCAAAGAACCGGTGGGATCTTCATCGACTAAAAGGTATGTGGAGACTTGAACTTATCTATCACTCAAAAGTCTATTTATCTCCTATCTTGAGATAAAAGTCGTTTTGCTATATAGACTTAGATTATACACATTTGGTATTTCGAGCCGAGTTTATCTCGCCTATCTATTTCTCGAAATATGTGTCGGTAAGTTTTCTCTTTAGCCAAGTTCATCTTTACCTAGTGACGAAAGTCATGATAAGTTTCAATCACTTTGAAAATTGCTTACTTTGACGAAAAATAGTTTGTGAATAATAACTATAGAATATCAACGTCCTCTAAAAATGTTTCAATGATTGAAATGAGATTTTAGATTATATAACCATTGTAGGATGTAAGCATTGTTGTGGAAACACATATATGTATAAGTCCTTATTCCTTGAACCGAAGTTTGCGAACTTTGTTGATCAAGAGAACCGGAATAGTGGCGTGAGCTAAGTCCGCGAACCCAGTCCGCGAACTGGCGGAAGTTTTCGACTCGAGAAATTCTGCTGGAGTTTGTGAACTCCGTCCGGGAACTTAAGTCTGTGAACCCAGTCCGCGAACTTGAGTAGGTTATATCTAAAAATGATGTTTGTGAACTTATTCTTATATAAACTAAGGAATGAAAATTACAAACCGTGGTTATATAGTTCATGAACCGATTCGAGTGAATCAAATCGTTTTTGCTTCTATTGTGTCTTGTGTAGTTACATAAGATTTCCTTGCAATTGAACAACTCTCTAACTAGTTCATTTGAGTCACTTGAACTAGTTATTGTGAAGAAGAATATGGTTGATATGAAAGTGATCATATGGCTAACCATTTGGTTGATTATTGTTGAACCAACAAATGTACAAGTTTGGGTACGGTTACATAAGCCTAGAAACGTGCATTTCATTTGTGTGTAACAAGCTAGTTTTAGATCTAAAGGTTGAGAGATATTATCTTGAATCTAATCAGGTTTTCATCTAACGTTGAATATTGAATGCTTTGTTACCAAGCTAACATTGATTGCAAACCCTGATTTGAAAGACTATATAAGGGAGAACTCTAGCAACTGGGAAACCTAATCCCCACACCTTCTGTGTGATACTAGTTGTGCTAAGCTAGAGTCGATTCTCCTTTAACCTTTGGTTTCTTCTTCTAAACCAGGTTAACGACTTAAAGACTTCATTGGGATTGTGAATCCAGACCGATACTACTTTCTTGTAGTTGTGTAATATGATCTTGTTGTTTCTATCGTACGAGTACAATTGTAATAATTGGCTTGAGATTGATATCTCCGATAGTCAAGATATAAAAGTAATCACGAACACTTCGTCTCATCGTTTGTGATTCCGCAATATATTTTTCGCTGCGTCGATTAAGATTATTGTGAGGAGATTGATAATACTAGGTTGTTCTTTGGGAATATAAGTCTGGGTTATCAATTGGTTCCTGTTCACCTTGATTTATCAAAAGATGGAACAAAACTTGTAGGTATATTCGTGGGAGACGGATTTATCTATTACCGTAGACTTTTCTGTGTGATACATATTTGTTTATTAAAGTCTTCGACTTTGGGTCGTAGCAACTCTTAGTTGCGGGTGAGATCAGCTAAGGGAATCAAGTGCGTAGTATCCTACTGGGATCAGAGACGTATGGAGCGCAACTGTACTTCGGATCAGTGTGAGATTGATTGGGGTTCAACTACAGTCTAGACCGAAGTTAATTTGGAGTAGGCTAGTGTCTGTAGCGGCTTAAGATAGTGTGTGTTCAATCCGGACTAGGTCCCAGGGTTTTTCTGCATTTGCGGTTCCTCGTTAACAAAATTTTGGTGTCTGTGTTATTTTTTTCCGCATTATATTTTGTTATATAATTGAAATATCACAGGTTGTGCGTTGTTCAATCAATTAGAATATCCGACCTTTGGTTGTTGATTTAAATTGATTGACACTTGGATACTGGTCTTTGGTACCATCCAAGTTATCTCTCTAATATTGGATAAAGACTCTAAGATTTCTATTTGCTTGAGTATATATCAAATCGAGAGATTGAGATATAAACTCTTTGATATACTTTTTATCTAGATTGAGTCTGACCATCTAGTTGATTCTCTAGAAAGTATATTGGCGTTTGTCCATACAGGGTGCTAAGCGAAATACCGGGTGTGGTTGTTGTACCCCCGCTTTTTCAATTGGTATCAGAGCAGGTAATCACGTTTAAGACCTCAAAAGTCTGCGTCTGTGGCGATCTGACTCTATGGACAAGAGTATTATCTCTGATAACGCAACATCAGTTCAGAGACTATGGTGTGAGCTTGAAAGTCCCGAAACTTCTAAGAAAAACTCTATCTCCTATTCCTTGACTGAATCTGCATTCGATTGGGAAAAATCTCTTGATGAGAAGTTGGATGAACTTTCGGATGACAGTGATTCGGAAGAAGGACAAAGTATCGATGAGGAAGTATCTCAATATATCAAGTTGTTTGACCATGCTTTGAAAGAAAATAAGTCAAAAACTTGCTTGAGTAAGTACATGACTCCTCTTTGTCAAGAAAACCGAAAATTGAGAAAACTCTTTAAAGGATATGACGGTGGATATAATCTCCTAAAATCTATCGTTAAAGATCGTGAAGAAGATGTACGCACAAAAAGGTCTGAATGTGATAATCTTCTCCGAAATATCTTTGTGTTGAAAGAAAGACTTGCAGAAGCTGAAGCAAGATATGACTCTCAACAAAAATATTTTGATGACAAAGAACTCAATCTTCTTGCCAAAGAAAAATCCTTGGAGACCAACCTTGCAGCTGCTCTTGATAAAGTGAAACCACTGGAAGAGAGTCTGAGAATATTCAATTCTAGCTCTACATAATTGTCTTTTATGATTGGAGCATGTAAAGAACATCGTGATACACGTGGTTTGGGCTATAAAGGAATAGACGCTCCAAAAACTAGTAAGATCGATTTCGTTAAAGCTATTGATAATTCTTCATGTGACAAACCGTTTGCAGCTTGTAATGTGTCTAAGAACAAGGATTGTGCTCCTTCTAAATCTCATATGAGAACAGCTAAGAATAATTCCTTTAACTGCTATTATTGCAGAAATAAAGGACATTCTGAGCGAAAATGACGTTTTCGTTTAAGGAATGAAAAACTTCACAACATTCTTGCATGGGTGTCTAATGAAGTTATTAAACTTGTCTCTCATATTGTTGGAGTAAAAGGCATTGTTGACAATCAAGAAAAATATTGTGATAAGTCCTTTCTTAATTATGCTTTTGAAACAAAAAATGCTGACAATGGTAGAAGGAAGAAAGGCAGTAGAGCAACTGACTTCTTAAATAACTCTGAAAAGAGAAGAAGGCGCATGAAAAAGAAAGAAAGGTCAAATTCCTTGTCTCACCTTGAAGAAGGTTGCATATCCAAGACTCCTGCTCCAGATTACATTCATATCAATAATCGAGTCTCAGAGCTTAAGATCAGCATAAACTGACTCAAACGGAGCATCAAAAGGACAAGGAAAGCGGATGACTCATGTACTTCCTCAAGAAAGTCAAATGTTCCTTCTGTAAATCCTCTTGAAGGAGAAAAAGAAGCAGTCAGCATTAGTGAGCAAAATGCTCATCTAAACACAACATGATACTATTTAATGCAACATTCTTCTTGTAGTTAAGAAGGATGCTCATAGTGTTAGAGCATTGCTTGGTTGAACCCACTAGCGTTGGTATGTCAAGCTAGTTGTCAAATTTAGTTGCCAAAACGCATTCTTGATTTAGTATATTATAGATAGTTTCAGACTAGATTAGGACTAAGAAGAACTACTCTTAAGGATGAAGATTGAAGATTACAAGAAGCAATCATCAAGGACTTCATTAACAAAGGTATGTGGTAATTGATTTCATTTGGATTGTTGTTCAATTATACCTTTCTAATCTATCGAAACAAATGCTCACTCTATGGAAAAATTCCTATGACGGTAAATGTACACTTGTATATATACTTGAGGTTATTTGAGCCACGACTTTTGTGACCTTTATTCATATAAAGGTTCTCATGTTTTAATGAATGAGCTTACGAATTCAACGAGCCAAGAATCATTCAATTCCGAGTTATAACGATGAAGTTATGAGTGATTTCTTAAAGTAACAATTATAAGTGTTGTTGTAATTGTTACAGTTCGTTAGTAGGAAACAATCCATGGACTGTTTGTAACGGTTCACGGACTTGGGCCCAATTAGTGACTAAAAGGCATTTTTGGTCAAGTTGGTGATGTTTCCTTATCTAGGCAAGTTGGCTATTAATCCAAACATATTTGATTTCCATATTAAAGTGTTTGTGATTCCTTCCTAAGTTAAAATGTGATTTATTCACATAAATACAATATTTGCTAATTAATTATTTATTTAATTAATTTAGCAAGAGTTGTAACTTAGGAAAGACTCCCATAATTAAGAGAGTCTTGAAAAAGGAAAATAGTCAAAACCCTAGCTTACCTTTTAAGCTACCTTGTTCACTATAAATAAATGGTTCATGAGTGCTACACGTTTTCATCCCCTTTGGAAAATTGGTTTAGGATGGGGCGTGGCCGATAGCAAATGGCGCCGGTTGGCTTAAGGCATGGCCACGCCTCTCTTTGTTGCTTCTCCTATCATGCGGCTCCATGTTTTCTGATTCTGGGCAAGATTTTGCACTACTAATCCATGGCAGATTAATCACCTAGTTTGCCCAGGCTTAATTTCGACAAGAAAGGTATGATATACTGCGCAAGGCGCAAAACCATAACTTTTGCAAATCAGTCAGGGTAATTGATTGGATTCTATGTGTTGACGCAGAGTTCTTTTAAGTTCATTTCCAGAGAGCAGCATGCTTTCTGATTGATTACCTTATGCAAAGACCTTATCCTTGATACTTGGAAATTCGTGCTACTCTGCTGTGAGTGAACACAAATTGTCATGCCATATCAACATTAAGGGTTCTGCCGGGGAACATAGCATATAAAGCATTCAAAGAAACTTATATTAAGTGAATATAGGCAAGGTGCCAAAATTTACAGAATATCTGGGATTGTTGCTACATGCACCATTCTGGGTAAATTTCATAAGAAAATATTGAGTTGCTCAATGAATGTGTCGGTGAAGAGGTTGAACACTAATCACTTTTACATGGCTCCGTCTCTTTGCAGAGTGACGACCTATTAAATGCAGGGTTTTACAATTTTAGCCCTGAACTAAAAGCCACCATCAACATTAAGCCCCATGCTTAGCACGTAACAGTGACATTGTTGTTGTTAGGGCATTGCTCGGTTGAACCCACTAGGGTTGGTATGTCCAATTAGTTTTCAATTTTAGTTGCCAAAATGCATTCTTGATTTAGCATACTTTCGGACTAGATTAGGTCTAAGAAGTTGAATCGAAGCTATCCTTAATGGATGAAGATTGAAGATTACAAGAAGACATCAACAAGTACTTCAACAACAAAGGTATGTGATTGATTTCATTTGGATTCTAGATCAATTGTACCTTTCTAATCTATCGAGATATATGGTCACTCTATGGAACAATTTCTATGACGGTAAATGTACATTTATGTATATATACTTGAGGTTATTTGATTCATGACTTTGGTGAGAATAACCTTTATCCATATAGAGGATCTCATGTTATAGTGAATGAGCTTACGAATTCAACGAGCCAAGAATCACTCAATTCCGAGTCATAACGATGAAGTTATGAGTGATTTACTAAAGTAGCAATTATAAGTGTTATTGTAATTGTTACAGTCCGTTAGTAGGAAACAATCCATGGACTGTTTGTAACGGTTCACGGACTTGGGCCTAATTACATGACTAAAAGGAACTTTTTGGTCAAGTTCGTGATGTTTCCTTATCTAGGAAGGATGGAAATTACTCCAAACATCTTTGATTACCATATTAAAGTGTTTGTGATTCCTTCCTAATTTAATTTGTGATTTATTCACATAAATACAATTTTGCTAAATTAATTATTTATTTAATTGTTTTCTCAAGAGTTGTAACTTAGGAAAGACTCCCAAAATTAGGAGAGTCTTGAAAAAGGAAAATAGCTATGCTTAGCTTTCAAGCTACCTTTCACTATAAATAAAGGGTTTGTGAGTGCTACACGTTTTTCATCCGCTTTGGAAAATTGGTGTAAGCTCCATAGGTTGTTTTCCATGTCTTTTATTCTTCATGAACAAGAGTGAGATAAAAGTATTTGTATTGGGTATCACAAAGCCGAGTTGGATTTAATCTTCATGATGGATCATACAACTTGTAACCTAGGTTTTTCACCTCTTGTCTATTCTAAGATTTTATTCTTCTGATATAAAACCATTCAAGAGTTGCTGATCATAAATCCTAGGTTTTGATAGATTTCAGTTTCCGATCGTATACCAACACTTGTTAGTCGAAATCAGAAGCTAGAAAGAAAACTTCAATTAAGGTATCTCGTAAAAATCCTTAAGAAGTTTTAAAAAATATATCTCTAGATTTATTCTAGTTGTTCTTGTTGTAGGTGTAGATGGTGGATTTTCTACAAAGGGTAGAATTGTAAAACTATACTCCAGATTCGGCAACCGGATGAGTATTGAGGATCATGTCTCTCATTAAAGCGTGAAATCTCATGCCATAAATCTCTGACTGAGAAGGCTGTCTCTCAGAGTACGTGTAGATGTGTAGTCTCTCAGCTGAGACCGCGGCATATCTTACGAAAACTGAGCAATTTCAGTAATTACTCCAGATCCGGCAATCAGATGAGTATCGAGACTCATGTCTCTATGCATGAAAGCTCATGCCACCTCTGATGGAGAAAGTCTCTCAGAGAAGATGAAGATGTGTAGTCTCTCAGCTGAGGCCACGGCACATCCCATATTGTATAGAATCGAAAGATTGGGCGACTCCTAGACAGCATGTCTGCTAGTATAGAGCGACAACGTCTTCGGGATGTAACCAGGTTTTCCCCGACTATGCAAGAGGAATATGACACTCCAGCAAGTTCATATTGCTCAACCCGCAGATAATTAATGCTCCTAGACAAGAAGCCCTTCTAGTGTAGAGCCAGCAATTAATTATCTCAAATCGTCTGAATATCCAGCAATATTCTACGAGCCATCGTCTGAATATCCAGCAATATTCTACGAGTCTTCAATTAATCGCCTGAATATCCATCAATATTCTACAATTCCTCGTTATATTTCGTTACTTCAATCTGTGGTTCTTCCCAGCAGAATTCCACAGGTTAGTAATAAATATTTGACGAAACAGGCATCTGAGCATCGAATAAGCCCTGACGAAAATGGTGCAAGTGTAATTAGCAGATAATGCACATACCAGCATTTTGAATGCACGAACGAGCATTTCAAAAATACGAACGAACGAGGAACCTATGCAAAATAGGGAGGGAAAATAATAATAATAAAATATTAAGCAAAAGCGCCAGGGGATTAGGCTCACCAGCCGACCAGTCATGTCGTGACCATTCCCGCACCCAATTTTATATTTTATCATATTTTTATTATTTTCACGATCTCATGAAAATCCTCTCGTTCGAGCAAATTTCCTTTATTTCAAAGAAATTATCTAAATCACATGATTTTATCAGAAAATAATAAAATTAGAGAAAGGTGTCGCGGGACCGAGCACCAGCCGGCCATGTCTTGGTCGTGGCCGGTCCCACACCCCACGTCTCCATTATTTTATTATTTCTCTCAAATTATGAAAATTCCTTGATTTTATGAATTTTCCCTAAATCATGAAAATTACCTAATTTAATGTATATTATCTAAATCACATGATTTTATCAAAAAATAATAAAATTAGAGAAAGGTGTCGCGGGACCGAGCACCAGCCGGGCATGTCTTGGCCGTGACCGGTCCCACACCTCACGTCTCCATTATTTTATTATTTCTCTCAAATTATGAAAATTCCTTGATTTTATGAATTTTCCCTAAAATCATGAAAATTACCTAATTTCATGTATTTTATCTAAATCACATGATTTTATCAAAAATAATAAAATTAGGGAAAGGTGTCGCGGGACTGCCGGCCGGCAGCATGCCTTGGTCGTGGCCGGTCCCACACCTCAGGTCCCATTATTTTATTATTCTTTCTCAAATTATGAAAATTCCTTGATTTTATGAATTTTCCCTAAAATTACCTAATTTCATGTATTTTCTCTAAAATCATGAAAAAATTAAAAAATTAGGAAAACTTGTGGGACCGAGCTCTAGCCGGCCGTCCATGCCCTAGCCGGTCCCACACGCCCAGTATTTTATTATTATTTGGTGTTTGGTTTCCTGATTTCATGAAAACTCCCTGATTTCAAAAAAATATCTTGGTTTTCAACAAATCCCTTTGATTTTATGAAAAGTTATCTAAAATCATCAAAATTACATAAAATTGGGAAGAATGTCCTGGGACCGCGCCCATTGGCCGGCCGGCCATGCCACGGCCATTTCCGGTCCCACACTCTCATTCCATATTTTATATTTTAATTTATGTCTCTCATCTCATGGAAGTTCCCTAATTTCGCCAAACTCTCCAGTTTCATGGAATTTCCCTTAAAATCAAAGAAAAATACATGAAATCACATAAAACTGGGGAAAGCATGCGGGACCGCGTATCAGCCGGCCGGCCATGCCCTAGCCGTAGCCGGTCCCACACCTTGTGATTTCATGTTTATTTATTATTTCCATCATCTCATGTATTTTTGCCGGTTTCAGCAAAACCATGGATTTTGCATATTTTCTCCAAACGTTGCTCAAACGTGCATCAGAAAATATCAAAATTCTCAGGACTGAAGCACGGACATCATGGTGACACGGGCACATCCCCTTGACCGACCAAGGGTGATCCTGAGGCTTGCAAACAGCTGGTCCCGCGTGCTTTAATGATTTTAACCTAATTTGCTCAGCTGCTCATATTAGGTTCGAACTCTTTCCAAACAATTGGAAGTTCGCTCAAACGACCATCTACTGGTCCCACGGCCACCAAGAGCCGGTCTCATGACCTCTTGGTCGGTCCCTCATATTTTTCGTAAAACAGGTTTTATGATTTGTCGCTCACACGAGCATTATTTCAGTAAATGATTGAACCATCATTTAATCATTCTTTCACCAACTGGTCCTCAAGAGACTTTGGTGTTTTTACTCATTCGAGCATCTAGGCGTTATATGGTGAACCCGTCATCCCATGTAGTCGATTTCATGTGATTTGCAATAAATCATTATCTCGGTAAAATTAGGGTTTTGAATCCAGAGCTTTGCAGAAACGTGATTCTGAGCAGATTCAAACACTCTGATAATTTTATGTTGATTCCATGATTAACATTCATATTTATTTTGCTCGACTCAGCAGTCAGTAACTTAAATTAATATTTTATTTGGTTCAACTACCAACAATTCATAAAAAGAACAATATTTGTTAAAACTAGCAATATTTGCTCGAACTAGCAATATTCGCTCGAACCGGCAATATTTACTCAATTAGCAATATTCGCTCAGACTAGCAATATTTGCTCAAATCAAAGAATATTGGTTCAACTATCAATATTCAACAATCTAGCAACACAGTTTTGCTCATCTTAGGTTATAATGATACCTTGCTCCAGCAGACACGTTAAACTCATGAGTTTCAGAACATTTGCTAATCATGTTCGACTCAGCGCTACATGGACTCATCGTCCCATAAAGTCAGCAACTGACTCCACAATCACGAGATTTCAATCGTGTCACATGGAGGGATATTAACTAGGGTTTTGGTCTAGCGGTCTACGACACGTGTGTTCACTCACGATGAGAATGTGAGCAAGTCGTGCAATCAGTTGGAAGAATCAACAAAGTAGTGGGTGGAAAGTTAACCAAGTCTCTGCATAATGAGTAATTGGTTTTAACACGATTTCCCCATTTCCCATTCTCTGATTCCAGCAACTGTCACACTTCATGGGATCATGGTGTTTTCAACTCCGGCATTATAAAATGTCTCTGAATCCTGATTAAAAGGACAACGGTTTTTCGAACATTCGAACAACATTTCGCCAAAACGAGCAACTTCTCATCAAAGTTCATACAGGCAATCTGTCGTCTACACGAACTCACAGAAATTACTCTCAATTGAGCAAAATTCAATCATTCAGAGCATTTTCACGTTGAATTCACAACACACCTACAATCTTAGATCACCATTAATTTCATGCATTTCTCAGCTTCCCTCATACAGATCAACCCATCCTCTCTTGTGACCTAATTGACTCTAGAACGACCTTTGTTCTTGGTTTAGGCCGGGGTCTTACAAATTGATCTCTCGAACTTAAAGCACTCCCTTCTTGCAGTGTATCTGTGTGAGGTTCAACATTTCGCTCGGTTCAAGGAGTCTCCACACGGTCGACTCTTCAATTCCGTAAAAACCAACAAATCGTTTTTCCCCATCCACAAATTGGCGACCACAGTGGGAGGTTAATCTCTCGGTTGAAATCTCACGATTTCACAAGATGGATGGTATTAGGTCTGGGTTAGTTACAGGTTCCAACAAAAACGACGCTAGTACCAGCAATAACAACAATGACAATCAGAATATCCCGGAAACGATTCCGGCCTCCAACACTGATGGTGGTGACATTACTCCTCCTCACACTGAAGGTCATCCCCTGTTCGGTCGACACCCTGAAGAAGTCAGAGGAAATCCACCACCTACCATTGCTGATCTTATCAAAGTGCAGGAGACTCTCGCAAAGAATCAGACTGACATGGCTTCTACATAGAAGGAGCTGTGTAATTATCTCAAAACTCTTACTGATAAGATAACAGAGAAGACTCAAGAAAAGGGAAAAGAGAAGGAGAAATCCTCAGATGTTGCTGATCCTGAAGTAATCCCAATCCATATGGTGGATGATGATGAAACTGGCAAAGCTACAGATTCATCAGCAAAGGAACCATCAAATTTCATTACTCGGGAAGACGTGGAGCGCCTTCTGGAGAACCGTGGAAAATACAAGACATCACATGTCCATCGTCACCAACCTCCTTATCCTGCCGCTACGCAGAGGATTCCCCTTCCAAAAGGTTACATTTCTCCAACTTTCACTCTGTATGACGGAACTGGCAATGCTCGAGAAAATGTCTCTCGCTTCCTCAAAGCCTTGGGAGAGCATGAACATAACCATGTTGTTCGCCTCAAGGAGTTTTCAAAATCCTTGAAAGGAAGAGCATACACCTGGTACAACAACATCTCATCGGGGACTATCAACAATTGGGGAGAAATGATCAACGCCTTCTACAGGAAGTACTTTTTCGTGTCAGAGCAAGTCACTCTCTCTGATCTTGGAAGAATGTTCCCGAGGGTCAGTGAAAATTCCAATGATTACGTGAAAAGATTCAGAGTCCAGGCCCTGGACTGTCATGACCCAAATGTCACAGAGCAGCAGCTGGTAGATTTGTGTATCAACGGCATGCTCCCGGTTTACAGAGCTCTATTGGAGAATCTTCGATTCCGGAATTTCTCAGAGCTTCACGAAGCCGCGAAGAGATCAGCAACCAATGCACCTGCCCTGTTAGAAAGAGCGAAGTATACAAAGACTGAGGAATCACGTGACACTCGAGGAAGCAGACGCCTGATCAACAAGCAGTACAACCTTCAGCCCTATGCAAACACTGATTAAGGGAGCAAGCGCAAGGCAGAATCGCCAAACAAGCATACTGCAGCTCCTCCAAAGACGCAAAAGAAGGACAAACCAGAGACACAGGCTCCTGGCCAACGCACACATGATATGGAAGTAAATTCACACTGGCTCCTAAGTCAAGCAAAGCTTTCTCAACACGGTAGTTACCTATTGTGCAAGCAATGGTAGGGGACCCTGGGTCTTTATACTTAGGAGTAGTGGTATTCTGAATAATGGAACTCACGTGACTAGCTATGAAGGCTTTCTTCTGGACAGTGAGCTTACGCTTTCACGTACACAAGTCCTTAAGGAACTTGGCATAAGAGGGAATCTGCCTAATTGCATCTAATAATGGAAGGTTGATATTAACCTACTTAAAAACCTCCAATATATCATTAAAGTTGGACTCCCTCTTAGTCGGAACTAGCAGCTGGGGGAACGGGTCTCTGGGAACAAAGCCGGGATCATCAGGACCCTCATTGGTCTCTTTGGAGACTCTATCAGTCTCCTCGTTTTCTGGCTCATAAGGGTGAACTACAGCATGTTCACTATCAGGCATGGCAACCTTATTGTCAACTTTATTTCCACTCCTAAGGGTTGTAATAGAGTTCACATGATTGTACGATTTCTCTGCTTTAGGATTGGGTTGACTTTGACTAGGAAACTTACCTTTTCCCTCAAAGATTCATTTATCTGACTAACCTGGTTTTTTAACTCAGAAATAGCTTGGGAGTTAGCATAACCTATATTTTTACTTTTTCTATCCCTTGAGCAACCATTAGGTTGATCTTATCAGAGTTTTTAATAAACGAGGCTAGAGTGTCTTCTAAACTTGTGATCTTTTTATCCGAAGGGTTCTGAAACTGGGGTTGACCTGAAGAGTTATTAGCATAACCAAAACCTGGGGGATGCTGAGAATTACTAGACTGACCTTGATTCTGGCCCTTAGACCAAGAAAAATTAGGATGGTTTCTCCAACCAGGGTTGTAGGTTTCTGAGTATGGGTCAAACTTCTGACGGTTCTCAAACCTAGCGTTGTTATAGACAGCATGGGCTTGTTATTCACTAACATGACCTTCCCAAAACGAGTTATTGGGCTCTACTCCACAACTAGATACTTGAGCGGCTCTAATCCTATCATCAGGTTCAACAAGAGACCTATAATTAGGTTGATTCAATTCCAAAGCTTCTAACCTTCTAGACAAAGTAGCAAACTTAGCATCTGACGAAAAACTCGTATCTACCATATTGGTGCTACTTCTATTGACCAAGAGTCTTTTAGGGGGTTCAACACAAGACTCCCACTGTTGGGATTTTTCAGCGATAGCTCCTAAGAAGGTAAAAGCATCATCAGCATTTTTACTAGTGAACTCACCAGTGCACATAGACTCGACCATAGCCTTGGTCGAATAGTCTAAACCATTATAAATAATCTCTACAAGTTTCATCTTATCAAATCCATGGTGAGGACACTGGGATAGGAGATCATTGAATCTCTCTAAAAACCTATAAAGAGACTCTCCCTCTTGTTGCACACTAGTACTAATGTTCTGCCTAACAGCTGCAGTTTTATGCTTAGGGTAGAACTTCATATAGAAGGCAGCGATAAGTTCCTGCCATGTTTCTATGGATTCAGACGGTAGGTTTTTCAGCCAGGTCTTGGCTTTGTCTCTCAAAGAAAAGGGAAACATCTTAAGTTTCAAGACCTCATCAGTAAGGTCTTTTATTATAATTGCCCCACGAATTTCCTCAAAGTATCTAATATGAAAATAAGGGTTCTCATCATCCTTTCCTAAGTATATAGGGATCATCTGAAGAATACTAGGTTTTATCTCGAAATTAGCCGTAGTAGCTGGCAATTTAATGCACGAAGCTCGGTTGGACCTAGTTGGGAACATGTAATCTTTCAAAGTTGCCATCAGTGGCACAACATAAGTACTAGGGGTACTTTCCTCACGAAGAGATAGGTTCTCAAAACTGAAGTTTCCAAAAACGGGGCTCTCAAAATAAGAGTCTTCGAGCTCCCCGCTTCCACAAGAAGATCTTTTAGGCTCGTCACTAATCAAACGGCCAAAATTATCTCTTTTCCAAGCACGCTCTGTAAAGGAATCGAGCGCTCTTGGCATACATAAACAAAAATCCTAAGGAATGGAGGTTCTAAACAAACACACAGCAGGCCGACTCCACCAAATCAAACCTAAAAATTTCTAGCAAACAAAAAGCATGATGGCTCCAATTAGATTGTTTCTAGACCAGCTTCTAATCCTTCGAAAAGGAATTCGTTACAATCTGAGCAAATTCTCTGGAATCAGTACGAGTCAAAGTGAGTTGAATAGAGGCGAGGGAAGCTCAGTGAAGCTTTGATACCCAAGGCTTCACCGGTATTCAAGGCGGTGCAATCACGCATTCAACTCACAGAAACTATCCTGAACTTCGAAGTATGCTCAAAAGAGTAACCAATATTTTTCGAATGACTGTCCTATTAAGCTCGTTACCCTATAGGTCTCGTTCTAGTCAAAATTTTAGGCTTAGGTTCGCGTTAGGTTTCGTTTTCCTAAGGCGGGCAAGAAGGGAACGGTGATGAAATTCGAACCCTTATCTTATATGGCCAGGCCTTTCCCTTTACTAGGAAAATAAAGACAGTCCAAATTCGTCCTCAATCAATGAATCACCTTAAGGAATACAGTAACTCGCTTACAGGAGATTCGCGAGTGTTTCGATGGACTTACCTCCCATACCAGACGGGGGATGAACCGTTGAAGTCGACTGGGGCCACGACTCCTATGTCATGTACGAACCCGAGGGGCCAAGACGATATCGTAATCGTCGTCCTTCCCTGCACACAGTTTGTATTTAAGGTACCCTTCCGTAGGGTAAAAATAACTTTAAAATGTCCAACGTCACAGTCCAAGTCCAAAGTAAAGTGCAAAAATATTACAAAGATTTCCTAATACAATTCTAAAAAAAAAAATTAAAAATTAAAAAAAAAAATTATAAAACTAAATCCTAAAAAAAAAAATATTTGTCTTCTTTTTTTCTTTTCTTTTAGCTTTAAGCTTTGTTCCAAGTCCTTAGTATCCAACTTCAAACCTGCAAATCAAAGACACACCCAAAGAAACGTAAAAAGGAACAAATGAAAATAATAATAAAAAAAAAAACCTAAAAATGCTACCTAAAAATAAATCCGCGTCGGCGGCGCCAAAAATTTGATGTAACTCAAATGTTGTTGTAGATAGTGGTGAAAACTGGGTTCTTTTCGAACTTGTGAAGGTAACTCTTTTTTTTTTAAGATTTAAACAAATAAATAAATGAAGAAAATTAATAGTAATGTCAAGATTTTAGAAAGATTAAGGCTCAGGATTCACTATTACTTCAAGTTGATTGGTTATAAATAATATTTCAGAAATTATTATTAAGCTCTTTTTCTTATTAAATCACTTTTTAATTTAAAGGTGTCCAAATATTAAGTTGTAATCCTTAAGCATGATTTATCAAAGAATATATTCTAAGCATAAAACATCAAACTGATTCACAAATAATTAAGAAAACCATTTTATCCTTTTTTTATATTTTTATCCAAGTGAATTAAATAAAATAAATAATTAACGAAATTATAAATAAAAATATTACCAATGAAACATGAGTGAATAGATCCTCCATTGCCTCAATCACCAAGAATTTAGCCTCTCATCATGTTGGAAAAATACTCAAAAGACTTTATTGATGCTCACAAGTTGATTACAAATGATAAAATAACAAGAAAATCAATTTATGACCGTCCTTTGCAACACACAGGAAACGTCTGAAAAGAATGGCACATGAGAAGTGCAGTTGATGCTGTTGAGAAATCGCGGGAAAGGAATAGGGAATTTTCGCAGTTAAGCGACACTTCTCTACGACTTTCCTGGGTGGTCCTTGTTCTTCGTGTTCTTAGCTGAGCAGCAGCAGAACTCTTCTTGTTGTCGACCCTGTCCTTCGATTCTCTCGGCTCTAAATCTCTCCCAATAACTTCTCTAAACTTCCTCTAACCTCCAAGGACTCTATTTAAACCCGAAGCATGCATCGAATCTCCTCCATAACTCCACAAATCCTCGGCAGTGAAAGAAAATATTTTCGGATATTTTCTTTCCTGTTTTAGCTTTTCACGCGTTTTCTCTGGTCCAGCACGCTCCAATTCGATTACACATGCTCCAACAGGTTGATCGATGCATGAAACACGAGCAGAACACACACAAAATCTTCCAGAAGTCGTAGAGAAACTCTTCTGCATGTGTTTTACCTGTTTTGAGCCCGTGAATTGGATAGCCAATTCTAGCCAAATTTGAGCTAAGAGAACACTCACAACAGCTTTTCCATGTTAAATCACAACTTCTCACTAATTTTCAGCGATTGAATCGCACTAGAACACCTTCATTTTGCTGATTGAAAATCTGTCAGGAGTGAAAATGGTTTTCCCGCCAAAACACGAATTTGAATGTTGAAGATGATATGCCCCCTATCCTGAACTGGGGTGCGAATAGCAGATTCCTTGGGGGTGACCTGGGGGTGCCCATTAGTAATTAGGTTACCCCTTATCCAAAAGCGAGAGTCCGAATTACACTTGTCCTCCGTGTGCCAAAATCAACTTTTCGAGCCGAATTTTCCAAAAATGTTTATTTCCTAAAAATACATAAAAACACAATATTAGTACAAAAATAGAGTTCCAACAATACAGACATTGAGGACAAAGTAGACACAAAAATGTGTCTATCAACTGGGCATTTGAGCACTCATCACGTCTGGAATTCGCATTTAGGATTTTCTTTCGTTGTATTTAAGTTCCTCCAAAACGTTTGCAATACTTGCAATCAGTATTTGAATTCAGCAATTTATCAAAAATTCAGTTCACTTTACTTAAAAGAAAAACTCTATCAAAGTCAAAAGGAAATCCTCAGTCATAGACTCAACACCTATCAAAAATCAAAACCCAAATAGATCTCATATCTCTCACAAAAGTTCAGAAATTCATGGGATTATGGAAAGGAAACTAAAGAAAACCATCGAAGAAAGATTTCTGCTCCTCTGCGTCCTCCAAGACTTTCAGAGACGCCTTTTCCACCTCCAGCTTCTTGGTTAGATTAGCAACTTCATTCACCTTCTTCAACACGGCATCACTGGTAGAGAAGGGAGCATCGCCCTTTACTGCTTTCCTGATAACTTCAAGTCTTTGACGGAGCCACCTCAGATTGAAGCCAAGATCTTCAGCATTCTTCAAGTTGTATTCCCAATCAAAGAGTACATCTTGAGTAACAACATTTCTGGCAGTAATCCGGATATCATCTATGACACGCAAGATAGCTTCCACTTGTTTCTTTAGAAAATAACTGCGTTCTGGATCCCGAGTGACAACAATGTGTCCATACATTTCCCACAGTTCCTTGTACATAGCAGCATATCCGATGGGAACGCTAAATCCTCCAACAAGCTGGTGATACGGGAGTAACTCACCAAATTGAGGATCAAAGGAAATCCCTGCAGTCGGATACTCATGCACTATCATCTGGTTCTCAACTACTGGAGCAGCATCGGTGATAATAAAGACAATTTCAGAAGAAGTAGCTTCCGCTATTTCGGGTTCGGGTTCCACCGTCTGAGGCACAATTAGAGTTTCTTCTACCTCCACGGTATCAACGACCAGCGCTTCATCATCTTGAGGCACAGATATGGAAGTCTTGTCACCGACAACTCCTGGATTTCCCAAACCATCATTACTGGATTCATAATTCCCAACTTCGTTATTCGGCACCTAATGCGAAGATTACATGTGATTAGTATGATTCAAGGATGGAAATCCAATACGATTATAAAATTAAGAAATTAAGTGAACTAACATCATTTAAGTTCCTTATCATGCATCTAAGACGTGTACAAGTAGCATCAAAGTCATGATACACGTTTTCAAAGAAACTCAGCTGAAGAAATTTTACATTGCCCTGTGTTCAATGACGAACTGGGAGCAATTGGTATGGAGTCTAGAGTTGGGTCATATACCGTTCTCTTCGTATGTAAGTCCTCTACAACATGTTAATATTTCATGGAAATTGGGCGAACGAGATAGGATATGTGGTCAAAAAATCGGGCAACATGCAATCTGAAAAAGTTCTGAAAGTCTCCTGGAAGTTTACTATTTCGTCTTTTTCAGGCCCTAAACGTGCTCAAAACTTAAAAATATTCTAAAATAAAGCTTGGAAATTTCCTGGGATTGAGGATACATATGCATATATTGAAAATCCGACTCCATATGAAGATTTTACGGCGTTTTTAGTAAAAAACTGGGTTCTGAATTTTCTGACGACGAAGTTCGACCACGTTTTTTCATATATACACATAGATTCTCATTCATTCATTCACAAATCAGCACTTTCATACTTCTATGAAGAGGGTACAGTGTATATACTTACTTTGGAGGTCTCCGAAGTACTCGAGGAATTATGATCGTCCGTATTAACGACAAGGGGTTCATTACTTCTATTTGGCTCTGAATCTTTGGAAGCGCCTTCATCTATATTCTCAGAGGAAGGTCGAACATCAGCACTTTCCGCCTCCATTATGACATCCTCCTGGACATATTATCAAGTAGTTATCATCTTCACATGAAACTTTTATGTCCGATGGTAAAGGAAATTACTCACGACGACTTCTTCTTCAACGCTCAAATCAGAAGTCGTCTGCACATCAGCAGAGAATCGAAGACCGTCAATACTAGACGGAGCGAAGTCCTGTAAACAAATAACAAATATTGATTTTGAGATCCTGATAATGCGTATGGAAGAAGTCACAGCGAAAAATATCAACAACTCACCAAAAAGGCGACTGGGGACTTTATGGTGTTGGGAAACAACTTGCAATTCTTGCTCCTGCCTTCTCCACCGTGGGCAATTGCCTCCGCTTCTGAGAAATTCACTTCAATTCGAGGTCTCACAGCAAGACCCTCCTGCAAAAGAAATTGATGTAGTAATTAAAGACGATTATACGAGTTGTATGAGGAATATGCAAAAGAATACATACTGGTCAACCTCCTGGAGATGTCTTCCGTTTGTCACCACCAGAAATATTCCCGAGTCTGGGACGAGAGGCACTCATCTCAGAAGAAGGGGGATCCTTCACTAAAGGTTGGGAGGCCGTCACATAATTATTAAGACGCTCAAGCCGCTGATCCCAGAATTCCATTTAACCTGGAGTCACGTACGTGGTTCGATCAATACAAGGGAACCAATAGGAGATCCCTTCATCACGTGTGTGATCTAAACAAGTCTTAAGTTGTTCCACTGATGGTCTTCTCCTTCTGAGGTTGGAACACATTGGTCCATACCCATATGATGGGCGTTTCTGTCAATATTATATTCCTCCACCGAAAAATCTCCATACGCTGCTGATATTATATGACCGGGAGTACAACTCAGCATGAAAGATCTTTCACCATCACTCATATCAGCACCGGATTTCAAATACTTACTTTCTCCAGCATTGAAAGTCTTCAATTGAGAAATGTGAGGAGGAACCACCACCCAAGGACGGAAGTTGAACTCAGACTCGTCATCTAATACGTCGATGAAGCGTGTCTTGGACTGAATTTGCTTCGTAGACCAGCGCATAATCCTAGCGTTGTCTTTCTCATGAAAGATACTTCGAGCATCAGCAGAGTTCAGACTTTGTAAGACACTATGGGGAATGGGTGCATAGTTTCAGAAACACTCCCACATCAGAGCTTGGAGAAACATCGTGTTGGCGTAGCATTCAATCTTCATGAAGCCGTTCGAAACACTGGAGTCTACGACTAAAGAGTCCAGGTTAGAATATAAAGAGCCCAAGAATAAGCTACCTAGCGGAAGTTGTTCACCTTGAGCCAGCTTAATAGCGAAAGGAATTACAAACGGCTTCAACAAGGTACCAACATCTTCAAACACATCCCTAGACAGCCATAAGCACAAGAAACCAGCAATAGACAACATACCGTCGATTTCATCAAGAGGGACGTCTCGTGGCAACTAATGTGTCAACCAATGAGCGTAACAACCTTTACCAAAAACCTTGTTGATTCTCTCCATCTCAGTTGTTAAAGTTTTGGAAACTGCTTTCTCTTCCGCTGTCCAAAGTTCTTCAGGAAAGTTACCTATAATTGGAAGATGAAATAAAGCAACTACATCTTCCAAGGTAATAGTGAACTCTCCCCAGTTGCATATAAACGTGTGAGTTGGGATGCATCAGCGAGCAAGAAGAGATACAATACCTCGTGCGTCATGAAAGATATACAAATCTCCAGATGTTTGAACGGCCCTGGTAATTTGTGCTCTATCCAGCATATCTCTAACACGAGGAAATCCTAGCATATGTCTAGACCATCCCGAGAACTTCTCTAAGGGGCGTCGAGAAAGCTTGAATTCACTCGTTGAAGCCTGGAATAGTCCTCGTTCAAGACAACCGAATAGCAGCACGAGGAGTCACCAATTTCTTTAGAGTGGTCGTCCTGGGATTGATCAGAAGGCGATATACCGGGGACTTGAGACGATTTTTGGGCTTCTGAACCTCAAAGAAATCGTCATCTATGTTTGGGACATTCTTGACTCCAGGTGTTTCGTCTTCCTCACCAACGAAAGTCTCATCCGTGCATGTTTCCTCTATGGAGATATCATCATCTGCAAACCTTTCATCTCTGGAAGCGTCATTGGATGGAGAATCAGACATCCTCGCAAAGCTGCTGTGAAATCCACACAATGTTTCAGTCATCCGCGAATTCAATAAGATGATGGAATCATGCAAATTAAAACGACGGTATTTACAAACTGTAAATTTTGAACTCTTACCTATTTCAATTTCACTAAAAATAGTGGTTGCAATACAAGAGTTAACACACGAAATCAATTCATTCCTTGAAACCTGCAATAACGAACAACACTTCATTAGTTCATAAAAAATGATTTTCTCATAAAATCATAGACATAATTTTCATAATGTGAACATTCACACAACTGACCTCATGAAATTTACAACAAGACATTATTTCATCGTAAATGAATTGTCTAGTTTGAAGGTTACTCAAAACCCATGTCTTGATTTTACAAAGCAACAATTAATGCAATTTGTTCACATAAATTTTCAGAATTTATATAATTAGAACAAGTCCATGTGAATAAGATATGTCATCATGTTTCACGTAAAATATGTCATGGCTACATATATAAAAAATCTATTTTCCTTCGTATTAGCGTTTTATTAAAAACGAAAGTTTATGCTAGTTTTGTGAAAGCTCGCACCTCTTGTGATAAAATACTAGTTCACATGAAATCTCATAAACAAAGTTTTATCACTGGACATAAATTTACATACATAAAATTACATGTATCTATTTTCCTCGAATGAGCATAATTTTCTAAAACGGGGTTTATTTCGGTTTTGTGAAAGCTCACATCTATTAAGGTAAAATCTTGTTTCACATGAAAGCTCATGCACTAAGTTTTATCACTGGACCTAAGTCCACATACATATAAAAAATTCCTTCTAAATCAGGGATTATTATTAGTTTTTAAAACTAACAATCGAACGAACATACGTTTAATAAATAAGGGGTTTTCCACAAAACTCACATCAACATATACCCATGTATATAATTTTAACATGATAGAAGAATGAACATCTCAAGAAATCAGCAAACTTTAAAAAAAAAAATTGCACGTGCCTGGTCGGCGTCGGCGGGTGGAAGATCGGCAAATTTTCTCCTGCTGCTCTTGCTCGGCGTGAAGATGAGAGGGAGGTGAAGGTGGTGGTCGTTTGTGGGAGAAATAAAAAAAAAAGAGAGAATTAATCCCTTTTATACCTAATTTTATTTCCAAAACCTAATTCCATAAGGATTTCCCTTTTGGGACCGACCCGTGAATCCTAAACCAACCAAGGTTCCACCATCGAACCAGCGGTTCTACACGGTTTTATGTTCACTGGATGACGCTCTATTATGCCACAGAGGTTTCGCTCAAACCATGGTTTGCTCATTCAGTCGAAATCCGGTAATATCTTATCTTATGACCAAGTTCAATTACTTGTTTTTATTTATACCTGGAAAATCACCATTCAATGATGACTGAGGAACATGATTGTTCCTCACTAAGCAGGGGACTTAATGTAGATGGTGGATTTTCGATAAAGGGTAGAATTGTAAAACTATACTCCAGATTTGGTAACTGGATGAGTATTGAGGCTCATGTCTCTCATTAAAGCGTGAAACTCATGTCATAAATCTCTGACTGAGAAGGCTGTCTCTCAGAGTACGTGTAGATGTGTAGTCTCTCAGCTGAGACCGCGACATATCTTACGAAAACTGAGAAATTTCATTAATTACTCCAGATCCGGCAATCGGATGAGTATCGAGACTCATGTCTCTATGCATGAAAGCTCCTGCCACTTCTAATGGAGAAAGTCTCTCAGAGAAGATGAAGATGTGTAGTCTCTCAGCTGAGGCCACGGCACATCCCATACTGTATAGAATCGAAAGATTGGGCGGCTCCTAGACAGCATGTCTGCTAGTATAGAGCGACAACGTCTTCGGGATGTAACCAGGTTTTCCCCGACTATGCAAAGGAATATGACACTCCAGCAAGTTCATATTGCTCAACCCGCAGATAATTAATGCTCCTAGACAGGAAGCCCTTCTAGTGTAGAGCCATCAATTAATTATCTCAAATCGTCTGAATATCCAGCAATATTCTACGAGCCATAGTCTGAATATCCAGCAATATTCTACGAGCCATCGTCTGAATATCCAGCAATATTCTACGAGTCGTCAATTAATCGCCTGAATATCCAGCATTATTCTACGATTCCTCGTTATATTTCGTTACTTCAATCTGTGGTTCTTCCCAGCAGAATTCCACAGGTTAGTAATAAATATTCGACGAAATAGGCATCTGAGCATCGAATAAGCCCTGACGGAAATGGTGCAAGTGTAATTAGCAGATAATGCACAGACCAGCATTTTGAATGCACGAACGAGCATTTCAAAAATACGAACGAACGAGGAACCTATGCAAAATAGTGAGGGAAAATAATAATAATAAAATATTAAACAAAAGCGCCAGGGGATTAGGCTCACCAGCCGGCAAGTCATGTCGTGACCAGTCCCCCACCCAATTTTATATTTTATCATATTTTTATTATTTTCACGATCTCAGGAAAATCCTCTCGTTCGAGCAAATTTCCTTTATTTCAAAGAAATTATCTAAATCACATGATTTTATAAAAAAATAATAAAATTAGAGAAAGGTGTCGCGGGACCGAGCACCAGCCGGCCATGTCTTGGCCGTGGCCGGTCCCACACCTCACATCTCCATTATTTTATTATTTCTCTCAAATTATGAAAATTCCTTGATTTTATGAATTTTCCCTAAAATCATGAAAATTACCTAATTTCATGTATATAATCTAAATCACATGATTTTATCAAAAAATAATAAAATTAGAGAGAGGTGTCGCATGACCGAGCACCAGCCAGCCATGTCTTGGCCTTGACCGGTCCCACACCTCACGTCTCCATTATTTTAATATTTCTCTCAAATTATGAAAATTCCTTGATTTTATGAATTTTCCCTAAAATCATGAAAATTACCTAATTTCATGTATTTTATCTAAATCACATGATTTTATCAAAAATAATAAATTAGGGAAAGTTGTCACGGGATTGTCGGTCGGCCGCATGCCTTGGTCGTGGCCGGTCCCACACCTCAGGTCCTATTTTTTTATTATTCTTTCTCAAATTATGAAAATTCCTTGATTTTATGAATTTTCCCTAAAATTACCTAATTTCATGTATTTTCTCTAAAATCATGAAAAAAATTAAAAAATTAGGAAAACTTGTGGGACCGGGCTCTAGCCGGCCGGCCATGCCCTAGCCGGTCCCACACACCCACTATTTTATTATTATTTGGTGTTTGGTTTCCTGATTTCATGAAAACTCCCTGATTTCAACAAAATATCTTGGTTTTCAACAAATCCCTTTGATTTTATGAAAAGTTATCTAAAATCATCAAAATTACATAAAATTGGGAAGAGTGTCCTGGGACCCGCGCCCATTGGCTGGCCGTCCATTTCCGGTCCAACACTCTCATTCCCTATTTTATATTTTAATTTATGTCTCTCATCTCATGGAAGTTCCCTAATTTCGCCAAACTCTCCAGTTTCATGGAATTTCCCTTAAAATCAAAGAAAAATACATGAAATCACATAAAACTGGGGAAAGCATGTGGGACCGCGTATCATCCGTCCGGCCATGCCCTAGTCGTGGCCGGTCCCACACCTTGTGATTTCATGTTTATTTATTATTTCCATCATCTCATGTATTTTTGCCGGTTTCAGCAAAACCATGGATTTTGCATATTTTCTCCAAATGTTGCTCAAACGTGCATAAGAAAATATCAAAATTCTCAGGACTGAAGCACGGACATCATGGTGATACGGGCACATCCTCTTGACCGACCAAGGGTGACCCTGAGGCTTGCAAACAGCTGCTCCCGCGTGCTTTAATGATTTTGACCTAATTTTCTCAGCTGCTCATATTAGGTTCGAACTCTTTCCAAACAATTGGAAGTTCGCTCAAACGACCATCTACTGGTCCCACGGCCACCAAGAGCCGGTCTCATGACCTCTTGGCCGGTCCCTCATATTTTCCATAAAACAGGTTTTATGATTTGTCGCTCACACGAGCATTATTTCAGTAAATGATTGAACCAGCATTTAATCATTCTTTCACCAACTGGTCCTCAAGAGACTTTGGTGTTTTTGCTCATTCGAGCATCTAGGCGTTATATGGTGAACCTGTCATCCCATGTAGCCGATTTCATGTGATTTGCAATAAATCATTATCTCGGTAAAATTAAGGTTTTGAATCCAGAGCTTTGCAGAAACGTGATTCTGAGCAGATTCGAACACTCTGATAATTTTATGTTGATTCCATGATTAACATTCATATTTATTTTGCTCGACTCAGCAGTCAGTAACTTAAATTAATATTTTATTTGGTTCAGCTACCAACAATTCATAAAAAGAACAATATTTGTTAAAACTAGCAATATTCGCTCGAACTAGCAATATTCGCTCGAACCGGCAATATTTACTCAATTAGCAATATTCGCTCAGACTAGCAATATTTGCTCAAATCAAATAATATTGGTTCAACTATCAATATTCAACAATCTAGCAACACAGTTTTGCTCGTCTTAGGTTATAATGATACCTTGTCCCAGCAGACACGTTAAACTCATGAGTTTCAGAACATTTTCTAATCGTTTTTGACTCAGCGCTACATGGACTCATCGTCCCATAAAGTCAGCAACCGACTCCACAATCACGAGATTTCAATCGTGTCACATGGGGGGATATTAACTAGGGATTTGGTCTGGCGGTCTACGACACGTGTGTTCACCCACGATGAGAATGTGAGCAAGTCGTGCAATCAGTTGGAAGAATCAGCAAAGTTGTTGGTGGAAAGTTAACCAAGTCTCCGCACGATGAGTAATTGGTTTTAACACGATTTCCCCATTTCCCATTCTCTGATTCCAGCAACTGTCACACTTCATGGGATCTTGGTGTTTTCAACTCCGGCATTATAAAATGTCTCTGAATCCTGATTGAAAGGACAACGGTTTTTCGAACATTCGAACAACATTTCGCCAAAACGAGCAATTTCTCATCAAAGTTCATACAGACAATCTGTCGTCTACACGAACTCACAGAAATTACTCTCAATTGAGCAAAATTCAATCATTCAGAGCATTTTCACACTGAATTCATAACACACCTACAATCTCAGATCACCTTTGATCTCACGCATTTCTCAGCTTCCCTCCTACATATCAACCCATCCTCTCTTGTGACCGAATTGACTCTGGAACGGCCACTGTTCTTGGTTTAGGCCGGGGGCTTACAGATTGATCTCTCGAACTTAAAGCACTCCCTTCTTGCAGTGCATCTGTGTGAGGTTAAACATTTCGCTCGGTTCAAGGAGTCTCCACACGGTCGACTCTTCAATTCCGTAAAAACCAGCAAATCGTTTTTCCCCATCCACAGTAGGATTATTAGGGTTTTCTTAACTTGGAAATTGATCTTTGGAATCGCCCAAGTTCACTTACAAAATCAGGTTCACGGACTCCTTGTGTGTACGTATACTTATTGTAAGTTAAAACCCTAATCTACAAGTTTGTTTTGATATTAGTTTTACTTAGTAATTGTTTTTATCAAAATAAACACAAGATTTCCAAAACCGTGATTTACATCTAAAGGGAAATCAAATAGGTGTTTTGTGAAAACAAAAATCGAATTGTATCAATCGTGTTGTTGTATCTTCTAAAGAGATCCTTGGGTTCTGCCAGAAGATTTACGAGAAGAGTTCCTAAAGACAATCGGTGTTGTGCTAAGAGTTTTTACTGAAGCATGTATTACATCTAGTCCGAATAGGTAGTAGGAAATTGGTGTAATAGCTTATAATCAGTGTGTGTTTATTCTGGACTAGGTCCCGGGATTTTTCTGCATTTGCGGTTTCCTCATTAACAAAATTTCTGGTGTCTGTGTTATTTCTTTTCCGCATTATATTTTTTATATAATTGAAATATCACAGGTTGTACGTAAGTTCAATCAATTGTGAATCCGACCTTTGGGTTGTTGATTAAATTGATTGATACTTGGATATTGGTTTTTGATACCGTCCAAGTTATTTCTTATATTCAATCGAGCTCGCAAATTCCTATTTGTTTGATTGCGGATTGAATTGAGAAATTGAAATATAACTCTTTGATATACTTTTCTTAAGATTGAGTTTGACTATCTAGTTGATTCTCTTGAAAGTATATTGGAGTTAGTCCATACAGATTGCCAAACAAATTATTGGGTGTGGTTGTTGTACCCACACTTTTTCACATAGTCTCAAGAAGTGTGTCTTGAGAAGTTCTGTCAAGGTTGTATGTTTTCCTTTCCTTCCTTGTTTTTTGATCTTTAAAATCTGTTGCTCTTCGCTCCAGTTTTTCTCTTGTAGATAATCATGATCTTTCGTCCTTGAGAAAATTTCCTGTTTGCGTGTGCTTCCTCCAAATAGTTGGTTCTCAACTATTAATCTTGACATACGAACTTCATTCTCTTTCCTTTTCTTCACACCTTAAGTCCGTGACCACCAGTGCACGAACTCTTGACCCATACGAACGTGTACAAGTCCTCCTAGGTTTTTTCATGGAACTTATTTATATACTTGTATGTCATCCCTTGTTACACACACTATTCTGAAAGGTTAAAGGGTTTTACCAATTTTTGGTGTGCACAATGAATGGAGGAAACAAAGATGATGAAGTCAAGAAGGGGAAGACTATCGAGTTTCACGAGAATCCTGTTTTCATAACATGCTACCATGCCATTGATCATGAAAACAAACTACCAGTTCAGATGTCATCACAAGTGGTAGGAAATCTTCTTCGATATTTTGAAGTCGTACGTGAACAACTCGGAATCGCAACAAGGAATCTTGAGTTTTTGAAAAACGAACTGAAGAAAGAAACTGATGAGCTCGTCCATGTTCAATCTCTGGTTACTGACCGGGTCTAGTGTTTTTCAGATCATGTTCTCTATAGGAGTTTATTTTCCTAGTAAATCTTCTATGTTTCTTGTATTGTTAGAAGAATAACTAGAGTTTGGAATAGCCATTATTGTGATTACACATAGCTATGTCCAACGTTTTCATGTTCATGTTTTTAGATTTATTGGTTTAAATTCTAAATTTGTTTGGAAGATGATTTTTGCAGTATTAATCTTTATGGTTTTATATATTGCAATATTGTTATGGGATATATGTGTTTGCGTCTGTGAACGATTGTCCCATACCTTGTCAAAAGTAAAGTCTTTCGTAAGTCCATATGCTATATTGATAAAAGAATGAATAGACTTTTGACAAATACAAAAGTTAAGCCTATTATGTCAATTATTGATGGAATATAGGTTAAAATCTTTTGTTTGCAAGGATTATGTCTATTGAATGTGTTATGCGAATAGTGATAGAAAATAGAATGAATCCTTATGTATTCCGCAGTATTGATCTTCCCTGATCCATATTTTATGTATTACTGTGAGGCTCCGTAAATGTCTTATGTTGAGCACTAAACGACCAAGTTGATTATTTTTATGATTAGCTTAGATGTTGTTTCGCGAGATACTTTATGTCGAGCATTTTCAACTAAATTAATCATCTTGCTTGTTTATTTAGTTGTTGCTCCGTAAGTTTTCTTATGTCGAGTATGACCAATTAAATTGATTGCTTTTATGATTAGTTTGGTTGTGTATTTCGATTAGATTAATTATGGGTTCTCTTGTGATTAATCTAATTGTATATTTTTGAGTCTCCATAAGTTCACTTATGTTGAGCATTTTCGATTATATTAATCAAGGGTTGTCTTGTGGTTAATTTAATTGAGTATTTTGGATTCAAATTCATACTTGTATGTGATTTGTTATGTCCAAAGAAATCCTTCTTTTCTCTCGAAATTAAGGTCGCTCTTGTTGTTCCTTCGGGGATGACATATTACGGAGGAGAGTTCTTAATTGAACTTGTGCTTAATTGTCAAATCTTTGTGGGGAGTGCGGTTGTGGAATATCATAGGGGTTATCTTGTATCTTTATAAACTCCTTGATGAATGCATTTAGCTTCGGATTTATGATTGCATCTAAATAAGATGATATGTGTTTCTTTTTTTTGGTCATGAAATGTCTCTTTCGGAAATTTCATTAGGATCCTGTTCTTGTACCTTTGCAAATTTTATTGGCAAAAAGGGGGAGAATTAATATGTAGTTCACACTACAAATACCTATGGTTTTCGGATCATTATGTAAGGGGGAGTGGTTTTCATGTGAGATGGAGTATTAACTAAGGGGGGG